>NW_028118637.1:0-23345 GCF_965113315.1 Podarcis vaucheri | reverse complement strand
TTCTGCTCAACATCTGACGTTCTGCAATTCACTCAAAAATGTTGGCAAACTGTTTCAAGTGATCCGCTGAAATATTTTTAGGTGGAAACAGATGGGTTTTTATCATCGGAAACAGAATTAGCCCTTGACGTCTGAACCACTTTTTTTGAAAAAATCCCTAAGCCG
Organism: Podarcis vaucheri; assembly: GCF_965113315.1. Classification (NCBI taxonomy): domain Eukaryota; kingdom Metazoa; phylum Chordata; class Lepidosauria; order Squamata; family Lacertidae; genus Podarcis; species Podarcis vaucheri. The sequence goes on along the minus strand of NW_028118637.1, from coordinate 23,180 downwards.
CGCGGTCACAATTTCTGCTAAAAATCTGACATTCTGCAATTCACTCCAAAATGTTGGCAAAGTGTTGCAAGTGATCCCCTGAAAGGTTTTCCGTGGAAACAGATGGGTTTTTATCATCGGGAACAGAATTAACCCTCGACGTCTGAATAACTTTTTTTGAAAAAATCCCTAAGCCGCGCGGTCACAATTTCTGCTAAAAATCTGACGTTCTGCAATTCACTGAAAAATGTTGGCAAACTGTTGCGAGTGATCCCCTGAAATGTTTTTCGGTGGAAACAGATGGGTTATTATCATCGGAAAAAGAATTAGCCCTCGACGTCTGAACAACGTTTTTTGAAAAAATCCCTAAGCCTCGCGGTCACAATTTCTTCTCAAAATCTGACGTTCTGCAATTCACTCCAAAATGTTGGCAAAGTGTTGCAAGTGATCCCCTGAAAGGTTTTCCGTGGAAACAGATAGGTTTTTATCATCGGGAACAGAATTAACCCTCGACGTCTGAATAACTTTTTTTGAAAAAATCCCTAAGCCGCGCGGTCACAATTTCTGCTAAAAATCTGACATTCTGCAATTCACTCCAAAATGTTGGCAAAGTGTTGCAAGTGATCCCCTGAAAGGTTTTCCGTGGAAACAGATGGGTTTTTATCATCGGGAACAGAATTAACCCTCGACGTCTGAATAACTTTTTTTGAAAAAATCCCTAAGCCGCGCGGTCACAATTTCTGCTCAACATCTGACGTTCTGCAATTCACTCAAAAATGTTGGCAAACTGTTTCAAGTGATCCGCTGAAATATTTTTAGGTGGAAACAGATGGGTTTTTATCATCGGAAACAGAATTAGCCCTTGACGTCTGAACAACTTTTTTTGAAAAAATCCCTAAGCCGCGCGGTCACAATTTCTGCTAAAAATCTGACATTCTGCAATTCACTCAAAAATGTTGACAAACTGTTGCAAGTGATCCCCTGAAAGGTTTTCCGTGGAAACAGATGGGTTTTTATCATCGGGAACAGAATTAACCCTCGACGTCTGAATAACTTTTTTTGAAAAAATCCCTAAGCCGCGCGGTCACAATTTCTGCTAAAAATCTGACGTTCTGCAATTCACTGAAAAATGTTGGCAAACTGTTGCGAGTGATCCCCTGAAATGTTTTTCGGTGGAAACAGATGGGTTATTATCATCGGAAACAGAATTAGCCCTCGACGTCTGAACAACTTTTTTTGAAAAAATCCCTAAGCCTCGCGGTCACAATTTCTTCTCAAAATCTGACGTTCTGCAATTCACTCCAAAATGTTGGCAAAGTGTTGCAAGTGATCCCCTGAAAGGTTTTCCGTGGAAACAGATAGGTTTTTATCATCGGGAACAGAATTAACCCTCGACGTTTGAATAACTTTTTTTGAAAAAATCCCTAAGCCGCGCGGTCACAATTTCTGTAAAAATCTAACGTTCTGCAATTCACTCAAAAATGTTGACAAACTGTTGCAAGTGATCCCCTGAAATGTTTTTCGGTGGAAACAGATGGGTTTTTATCATCGGAAACAAAATTAGCCCTCGACGTCTGAACGACTTTTTTTGAAAAAATTCCTAAGCCGCGCACAATTTCTTCTCAAAATCTGACGTTCTGCAATTCACTCAAAAATGGTGCCAAAGTGTTGCAAACGATCCCCTGAGAGGTTTTTCGGTGGAAACAGATGGGTTTTCATCATTGAAACAGAATAAGCCCTCGAGGTCTGAACAACTTTTTTTTTAAAAAAATCCCTAAGCCGCGCGGACACAATTTCAGCAAAAATCTGACGTTCTGCAATTCACTCAAAAATGGTGCCAACGATCCCCTGAGAGGTTTTTCGGTGGAAACAGATGGGTTTTTATCATCGGAAACAGAATTAGCCCTCGACGTCTGAACAACTTTTTTTGAAAAAATCCCTAAGCCGCGCGGTCACAATTTCAGCAAAAATCTGACGTTCTGCAATTCACTCAAAAATGGTGCCAAATTGTTGCAAGTGATCCCCTGAAATGTTTTTCGGTGGAAACAGATGGGTTTTTATCATCGGAAACAGAATTAGCCCTCGACGTCAGAACAACTTTTTTTGAAAAAATCCCTAAGCCGCGCGGTCACAATTTCTTCTCAAAATCTGACGTTCTGCAATTCACTCAAAAATGTTGGCAAACTGTTGCAAGTGATCCCCTGAAATGTTTTTCGGTGGAAACAGATGGGTTTTTATCATCGGAAACAGAATTAGCCCTTGACGTCTGAACAACTTTTTTTGAAAAAATCCCTAAGCCGCGTGGTCACAATTTCTTCTCAAATCTGACGTTCTGCAATTCACTCAAAAATGTCGACAAACTGTTGCAAGTGATCCCCTGAAATGTTTTTCGGTGGAAACAGATGGGTTTTTATCATCGGAAACAAAATTAGCCCTCGACGTCTGAACGACTTTTTTTGAAAAAATTCCTAAGCCGCGCACAATTTCTTCTCAAAATCTGACGTTCTGCAATTCACTCAAAAATGGTGCCAAAGTGTTGCAAACGATCCCCTGAGAGGTTTTTCGGTGGAAACAGATGGGTTTTCATCATTGAAACAGAATAAGCCCTCGAGGTCTGAACAACTTTTTTTTAAAAAAAATCCCTAAGCCGCGCGGACACAATTTCAGCAAAAATCTGACGTTCTGCAATTCACTCAAAAATGGTGCCAACGATCCCCTGACAGGTTTTTCGGTGGAAACAGATGGGTTTTTATCATCGGAAACAGAATTAGCCCTCGACGTCTGAACAACTTTTTTTGAAAAAATCCCTAAGCCGCGCGGTCACAATTTCAGCAAAAATCTGACGTTCTGCAATTCACTCAAAAATGGTGCCAAATTGTTGCAAGTGATCCCCTGAAATGTTTTTCGGTGGAAACAGATGGGTTTTTATCATCGGAAACAGAATTAGCCCTCGACGTCAGAACAACTTTTTTTGAAAAAATCCCTAAGCCGCGCGGTCACAATTTCTTCTCAAAATCTGACGTTCTGCAATTCACTCAAAAATGTTGGCAAACTGTTGCAAGTGATCCCCTGAAATGTTTTTCGGTGGAAACAGATGGGTTTTTATCATCGGAAACAGAATTAGCCCTTGACGTCTGAACAACTTTTTTTGAAAAAATCCCTAAGCCGCGTGGTCACAATTTCTTCTCAAATCTGACGTTCTGCAATTCACTCAAAAATGTCGACAAACTGTTGCAAGTGATCCCCTGAAATGTTTTTCGGTGGAAACAGATGGGTTTTTATCATCGGGAACAGAATTAACCCTCGACGTCTGAACAACTTTTTTTGAAAAAATCCCTAAGCCGCGCGGTCACAATTTCTGCTAAAAATCTGACGTTCTGCAATTCACTGAAAAATGTTGGCAAACTGTTGCGAGTGATCCCCTGAAATGTTTTTCGGTGGAAACAGATGGGTTATTATCATCGGAAACAGAATTAGCCCTCGACGTCTGAACAACTTTTTTTGAAAAAATCCCTAAGCCTCGCGGTCACAATTTCTTCTCAAAATCTGACGTTCTGCAATTCACTCCAAAATGTTGGCAAAGTGTTGCAAGTGATCCCCCGAAAGGTTTTCCGTGGAAACAGATAGGTTTTTATCATCGGGAACAGAATTAACCCTCGACGTCAGAATAACTTTTTTTGAAAAAATCCCTAAGCCGCGCGGTCACAATTTCTGTAAAAATCTAACGTTCTTCAATTCACTAAAAAATGTTGACAAACTGTTGCAAACGATCCCCTGAGAGGTTTTTCGGTGGAAACAGATGGGTTTTTTTCATTGGAAACAGAATTAGCCCTCGACGTCTGAACAACTTTTTTTGAAAAAATCCCTAAGCCGCGCGGTCACAATTTCAGCAAAAATCTCACGTTCTGCAATTCACTCAAAAATGGTGCCAAATTGTTGCAAGTGATCCCCTGAAATGTTTTTCGGTGGAAACAGATGGGTTTTTATCATCGGAAACAGAATTAGCCCTCCACGTATGAACAAGTTTTTTTGAAAAAATCCCTAAGCCGCGCGGTCACAATTTCTTCTCAAAATCTGACGTTCTGCAATTCACTCAAAAATGTTGGCAAACTGTTGCAAGTGATCCCCTGAAATGTTTTTCGGTGGAAACAGATGGGTTTTTATCATCGGAAACAGAATTAGCCCTTGACGTCTGAACAACTTTTTTTGAAAAAATCCCTAAGCCGCGCGGTCACAATTTCTTCTCAAATCTGACTTTCTGCAATTCACTCAAAAATGTCGACAAACTGTTGCAAGTGATCCCCTGAAATGTTTTTCGGTGGAAACAGATGGGTTTTTATCATCGGAAACAGAATTAGCCCTTGACGTCTGAACAACTTTTTTTGAAAAAATCCCTAAGCCGCGCGGTCACAATTTCTGCTAAAAATCTGACATTCTGCAATTCACTCAAAAATGTTGACAAACTGTTGCAAGTGATCCCCTGAAAGGTTTTCCGTGGAAACAGATGGGTTTTTATCATCGGGAACAGAATTAACCCTCGACGTCTGAATAACTTTTTTTGAAAAAATCCCTAAGCCGCGCGGTCACAATTTCTGCTAAAAATCTGACGTTCTGCAATTCACTGAAAAATGTTGGCAAACTGTTGCGAGTGATCCCCTGAAATGTTTTTCGGTGGAAACAGATGGGTTATTATCATCGGAAACAGAATTAGCCCTCGACGTCTGAACAACTTTTTTTGAAAAAATCCCTAAGCCTCGCGGTCACAATTTCTTCTCAAAATCTGACGTTCTGCAATTCACTCCAAAATGTTGGCAAAGTGTTGCAAGTGATCCCCTGAAAGGTTTTCCGTGGAAACAGATAGGTTTTTATCATCGGGAACAGAATTAACCCTCGACGTCTGAATAACTTTTTTTGAAAAAATCCCTAAGCCGCGCGGTCACAATTTCTGTAAAAATCTAACGTTCTGCAATTCACTCCAAAATGTTGACAAACTGTTGCAAGTGATACCCTGAAATGTTTTTCGGTGGAAACAGATGGGTTTTTATCATCGGAAACAAAATTAGCCCTCGACGTCTGAACGACTTTTTTTGAAAAAATCCCTAAGCCGCGCACAATTTCTTCTCAAAATCTGACGTTCTGCAATTCACTCAAAAATGGTGCCAAAGTGTTGCAAACGATCCCCTGAGAGGTTTTTCGGTGGAAACAGATGGGTTTTCATCATTGAAACAGAATAAGCCCTCGAGGTCTGAACAACTTTTTTTTAAAAAAAATCCCTAAGCCGCGCGGACACAATTTCAGCAAAAATCTGACGTTCTGCAATTCACTCAAAAATGGTGCCAACGATCCCCTGACAGGTTTTTCGGTGGAAACAGATGGGTTTTTATCATTGGAAACAGAATTAGCCCTCGACGTCTGAACAACTTTTTTTGAAAAAATCCCTAAGCCGCGCGGTCACAATTTCAGCAAAAATCTCACGTTCTGCAATTCACTCAAAAATGGTGCCAAATTGTTGCAAGTGATGCCCTGAAATGTTTTTCGGTGGAAACAGATGGGTTTTTATCATCGGAAACAGAATTAGCCCTCCACGTATGAACAAGTTTTTTTGAAAAAATCCCTAAGCCGCGCGGTCACAATTTCTTCTCAAAATCTGACGTTCTGCAATTCACTCAAAAATGTTGGCAAACTGTTGCAAGTGATCCCCTGAAATGTTTTTCAGTGGAAACAGATGGGTTTTTATCATCGGAAACAGAATTAGCCCTTGACGTCTGAACAAGTTTTTTTGAAAAAATCCCTAAGCCGCGCGGTCACAATTTCTTCTCAAATCTGACGTTCTGCAATTCACTCAAAAATGTCGGCAAACTGTTGCAAGTGATCCCCTGAAATGTTTTTCGGTGGAAACAGATGGGTTTTTATCATCGGAAACAGAATTAGCCCTTGACGTCTGAACAACTTTTTTTGAAAAAATCCCTAAGCCGCGCTGTCACAATTTCTTCTCAAATCTGACGTTCTGCAATTCACTCAAAAATGTCGACAAACTGTTGCAAGTGATCCCCTGAAATGTTTTTCGGTGGAAACAGATGGGTTTTTATCATCGGAAACAGAATTAGCCCTTGACGTCTGAACAACTTTTTTTGAAAAAATCCCTAAGCCGCGCGGTCACAATTTCTGCTAAAAATCTGACATTCTGCAATTCACTCAAAAATGTTGACAAACTGTTGCAAGTGATCCCCTGAAAGGTTTTCCGTGGAAACAGATGGGTTTTTATCATCGGGAACAGTATTAACCCTTGACGTCTGAATAACTTTTTTTGAAAAAATCCCTAAGCCGCACGGTCACAATTTCTGCTAAAAATCTGACGTTCTGCAATTCACTGAAAAATGTTGGCAAACTGTTGCGAGTGATCCCCTGAAATGTTTTTCGGTGGAAACAGATGGGTTATTATCATCGGAAACAGAATTAGCCCTCGACGTCTGAACAACTTTTTTTGAAAAAATCCCTAAGCCTCGCGGTCACAATTTCTTCTCAAAATCTGACGTTCTGCAATTCACTCCAAAATGTTGGCAAAGTGTTGCAAGTGATCCCCTGAAAGGTTTTCCGTGGAAACAGATAGGTTTTTATCATCGGGAACAGAATTAACCCTCGACGTCTGAATAACTTTTTTTGAAAAAATCCCTAAGCCGCGCGGTCACAATTTCTGTAAAAATCTAACGTTCTGCAATTCACTCAAAAATGTTGACAAACTGTTGCAAGTGATCCCCTGAAATGTTTTTCGGTGGAAACAGATGGGTTTTTATCATCGGAAACAAAATTAGCCCTCGACGTCTGAACGACTTTTTTTGAAAAAATCCCTAAGCCGCGCACAATTTCTTCTCAAAATCTGACGTTCTGCAATTCACTCAAAAATGGTGCCAAAGTGTTGCAAACGATCCCCTGAGAGGTTTTTTGGTGGAAACAGATGGGTTTTCATCATTGAAACAGAATAAGCCCTCGAGGTCTGAACAACTTTTTTTTAAAAAAAATCCCTAAGCCGCGCGGACACAATTTCAGCAAAAATCTGACGTTCTGCAATTCACTCAAAAATGGTGCCAACGATCCCCTGACAGGTTTTTAGGTGGAAACAGATGGGTTTTTATCATTGGAAACAGAATTAGCCCTCGACGTCTGAACAACTTTTTTTGAAAAAATCCCTAAGCCGCGCGGTCACAATTTCAGCAAAAATCTGACGTTCTGCAATTCACTCAAAAATGGTGCCAAATTGTTGCAAGTGATCCCCTGAAATGTTTTTCGGTGGAAACAGATGGGTTTTTATCATCGGAAACAGAATTAGCCCTCCACGTATGAACAACTTTTTTTGAAAAAATCCCTAAGCCGCGCGGTCACAATTTCTTCTCAAAATCTGTCGTTCTGCAATTCACTCAAAAATGTTGGCAAACTGTTGCAAGTGATCCCCTGAAATGTTTTTCGGTGGAAACAGATGGGTTTTTATCATTGGAAAAAGAATTAGCCCTTGACGTCTGAACAACTTTTTTTGAAAAAATCCCTAAGCCGCGCGGTCACAATTTCTTCTCAAATCTGACGTTCTGCAATTCACTCAAAAATGTCGACAAACTGTTGCAAGTGATCCCCTGAAATGTTTTTCGGTGGAAACAGATGGGTTTTTATCATCGGAAACAGAATTAGCCCTCGACGTTTGAACAACTTTTTTTGAAAAAATCCCTAAGCCGCGCGGTCACAATTTCTGCTCAAATCTGACGTTCTGCAATTCACTCCAAAATGTTGGCAAAGTGTTGCAAGTGATCCCCTGAAAGGTTTTCCGTGGAAACAGATAGGTTTTTATCATCGGGAACAGAATTAACCCTCGACGTCTGAATAACTTTTTTTGAAAAAATCCCTAAGCCGCGCGGTCACAATTTCTGTAAAAATCTAACGTTCTGCAATTCACTCAAAAATGTTGACAAACTGTTGCAAGTGATCCCCTGAAATGTTTTTCGGTGGAAACAGATGGGTTTTTATCATCGGAAACAAAATTAGCCTTCGACGTCTGAACGACTTTTTTTGAAAAAATCCCTAAGCCGCGCACAATTTCTTCTCAAAATCTGACGTTCTGCAATTCACTCAAAAATGGTGCCAAAGTGTTGCAAACGATCCCCTGAGAGGTTTTTCGGTGGAAACAGATGGGTTTTCATCATTGAAACAGAATAAGCCCTCGAGGTCTGAACAACTTTTTTTTAAAAAAAATCCCTAAGCCGCGCGGACACAATTTCAGCAAAAATCTGACGTTCTGCAATTCACTCAAAAATGGTGCCAACGATCCCCTGACAGGTTTTTCGGTGGAAACAGATGGGTTTTTATCATTGGAAACAGAATTAGCCCTCGACGTCTGAACAACTTTTTTTGAAAAAATCCCTAAGCCGCGCGGTCACAATTTCAGCAAAAATCTGACGTTCTGCAATTCACTCAAAAATGGTGCCAAATTGTTGCAAGTGATCCCCTGAAATGTTTTTCGGTGGAAACAGATGGGTTTTTATCATCGGAAACAGAATCAGCCCTCCACGTATGAACAACTTTTTTTGAAAAAATCCCTAAGCCGCGCGGTCACAATTTCTTCTCAAAATCTGACGTTCTGCAATTAACTCAAAAATGTTGGCAAACTGTTGCAAGTGATCCCCTGAAATGTTTTTCGGTGGAAACAGATGGGTTTTTATCATCGGAAACAGAATTAGCCCTTGACGTCTGAACAACTTTTTTTGAAAAAATCCCTAAGCCGCGCGGTCACAATTTCTTCTCAAATCTGACGTTCTGCAATTCACTCAAAAATGTCGACAAACTGTTGCAAGTGATCCCCTGAAATGTTTTTCGGTGGAAACAGATGGGTTTTTATCATCGGAAACAGAATTAGCCCTCGACGTTTGAACAACTTTTTTTGAAAAAATCCCTAAGCCGCGCGGTCACAATTTCTGCTCAAATCTGACGTTCTGCAATTCACTCAAAAATGTCGACAAACTGTTGCAAGTGATCCCCTGAAGGGTTTTCCGTGGAAACAGATGGGTTTTTATCATCGGGAACAGAATTAACCCTCGACGTCTGAATAACTTTTTTTGAAAAAATCCCTAAGCCGCGCGGTCACAATTTCTGCTAAAAATCTGACGTTCTGCAATTCACTGAAAAATGTTGGCAAACTGTTGCGAGTGATCCCCTGAAATGTTTTTCGGTGGAAACAGATGGGTTATTATCATCGGAAACAGAATTAGCCCTCGACGTCTGAACAACTTTTTTTGAAAAAATCCCTAAGCCTCGCGGTCACAATTTCTTCTCAAAATCTGACGTTCTGCAATTCACTCCAAAATGTTGGCAAAGTGTTGCAAGTGATCCCCTGAAAGGTTTTCCGTGGAAACAGATAGGTTTTTATCATCGGGAACAGAATTAACCCTCGACGTCTGAAGAACTTTTTTTGAAAAAATCCCTAAGCCGCGCGGTCACAATTTCTGTAAAAATCTAACGTTCTGCAATTCACTCAAAAATGTTGACAAACTGTTGCAAGTGATCCCCTGAAATGTTTTTCGGTGGAAACAGATGGGTTTTTATCATCGGAAACAGAATTAGCCCTCGACGTCTGAACAACTTTTTTTGAAAAAATCCCTAAGCCGCGCACAATTTCTTCTCAAAATCTGACGTTCTGCAATTCACTCAAAAATGGTGCCAAAGTGTTGCAAACGATCCCCTGAGAGGTTTTTCGGTGGAAACAGATGGGTTTTCATCATTGAAACAGAATAAGCCCTCGAGGTCTGAACAACTTTTTTTTGAAAGAATCCCTAAGCCGCGCGGTCACAATTTCAGCAAAAATCTGACGTTCTGCAATTCACACAAAAATGGTGCCAAAGTGTTGCAAACGATCCCCTGAGAGGTTTTTCGGTGGAAACAGATGGGTTTTCATCATTGAAACAGAATTAGCCCTCGACGTCTGAACAACTTTTTTTGAAAAAATCCCTAAGCCGCGCGGTCACAATTTCAGCAAAAATCTGACGTTCTGCAATTCACTCAAAAATGGTGCCAAATTGTTGCAAGTGATCCCCTGAAATGTTTTTCGGTGGAAACAGATGGGTTTTTATCATCGGAAACAGAATTAGCCCTCGACGTCTGAAGAACTTTTTTTGAAAAAATCCCTAAGCCGCGCGGTCACAATTTCTTCTCAAATCTGACATTCTGCAATTCACTCAAAAATGTTGGCAAACTGTTGCAAGTGATCCCCTGAAATGTTTTTCGGTGGAAACAGATGGGTTTTTATCATCGGAAACAGAATTAGCCCTTGATGTCTGAACAACTTTTTTTGAAAAAATCCCTAAGCCGCGCGGTCACAATTTCTGCTAAAAATCTGACGTTCTGCAATTCACTCAAAAATGTTGACAAACTGTTGCAAGTGATCCCCTGAAATGTTTTTCGGTGGAAACAGATGGGTTTTTATCATCGGAAACAGAATTAGCCCTCGACGTCTGAACGACTTTTTTTGAAAAAATCCCTAAGCCGCGCACAATTTCTTCTCAAAATCTGACGTTCTGCAATTCACTCAAAAATGGTGCCAAAGTGTTGCAAACGATCCCCTGAGAGGTTTTTCGGTGGAAACAGATGGGTTTTCATCATTGAAACAGAATAAGCCCTCGAGGTCTGAACAACTTTTTTTTGAAAGAATCCCTAAGCCGCGCGGTCACAATTTCAGCAAAAATCTGACGTTCTGCAATTCACACAAAAATGGTGCCAAAGTGTTGCAAACGATCCCCTGAGAGGTTTTTCGGTGGAAACAGATGGGTTTTCATCATTGAAACAGAATTAGCCCTCGACGTCTGAACAACTTTTTTTGAAAAAATCCCTAAGCCGCGCGGTCACAATTTCAGCAAAAATCTGACGTTCTGCAATTCACTCAAAAATGGTGCCAAATTGTTGCAAGTGATCCCCTGAAATGTTTTTCGGTGGAAACAGATGGGTTTTTATCATCGGAAACAGAATTAGCCCTCAACGTCTGAAGAACTTTTTTTGAAAAAATCCCTAAGACGCGCGGTCACAATTTCTTCTCAAATCTGACATTCTGCAATTCACTCAAAAATGTTGGCAAACTGTTGCAAGTGATCCCCTGAAATGTTTTTCGGTGGAAACAGATGGGTTTTTATCATCGGAAACAGAATTAGCCCTTGATGTCTGAACAACTTTTTTTGAAAAAATCCCTAAGCCGCGCGGTCACAATTTCTGCTAAAAATCTGACGTTCTGCAATTCACTCAAAAATGTCGACAAACTGTTGCAAGTGATCCCCTGAAATGTTTTTCGGTGGAAACAGATGGGTTTTTATCATCGGAAACAGAATTAGCCCTCGACGTTTGAACAACTTTTTTTGAAAAAATCCCTAAGCCGCGCGGTCACAATTTCTGCTCAACATCTGACGTTCTGCAATTCACTCAAAAATGTTGTCAAACTGTTTCAAGTGATCCGCTGAAATATTTTTAGGTGGAAACAGATGGGTTTTTATCATCGGAAACAGAATCAGCCCTCGACGTCAGAACAACTTTTTAAAAAAATCCCTAAGCCGCGCGGTCACAATTTCTGCTCAAAATCTGACGTTCTGCAATTCACTCAAAAATGTTGGCAAACTGTTTCAAGTGATCCGCTGAAATATTTTTAGGTGGAAACAGATGGGTTTTTATTATCGGAAACAGAATTAGCCCTTGACGTCTGAACAACTTTTTTTTGAAAAAATCCCTAAGCCTCGCGGTCACAATTTCTTCTCAAAATCTGACGTTCTGCAATTCACTCCAAAATGTTGGCAAAGTGTTGCAAGTGATCCCCTGAAAGGTTTTCCGTGGAAACAGATGGGTTTTTATCATCGGGAACAGAATTAACCCTCGAACGTCTGAATAACTTTTTTTGAAAAAATCCCTAAGCTGCGCGGTCACAATTTCTGCTAAAAATCTGACGTTCTGCAATTCACTGAAAAATGTTGGCAAACTGTTGCGAGTGATCCCCTGAAATGTTTTTCGGTGGAAACAGATGGGTTATTATCATCGGAAACAGAATTAGCCCTCGACGTCTGAACAACTTTTTTTGAAAAAATCCCTAAGCCTCGCGGTCACAATTTCTTCTCAAAATCTGACGTTCTGCAATTCACTCCAAAATGTCGGCAAAGTGTTGCAAGTGATCCCCTGAAAGGTTTTCCGTGGAAACAGATGGGTTTTCATCATTGAAACAGAATAAGCCCTCGAGGTCTGAACAACTTTTTTTTTTAAAAAATCCCTAAGCCGCGCGGTCACAATTTCAGCAAAAATCTGACGTTCTGCAATTCACTCAAAAATGGTGCCAAATTGTTGCAAACGATCCCCTGACAGGTTTTTCGGTGGAAACAGATGGGTTTTTATCATTGGAAACAGAATTAGCCCTCGACGTCTGAACAACTTTTTTTGAAAAAAATCCCTAAGCCGCGCGGTCACAATTTCAGCAAAAATCTGACGTTCTGCAATTCACTCAAAAATGGTGCCAAATTGTTGCAAGTGATCCCCTGAAATGTTTTTCGGTGGAAACAGATGGGTTTTTATCATCGGAAACAGAATTAGCCCTTGACGTCTGAACAACTTTATTTGAAAAAATCCCTAAGCCGCGCGGTCACAATTTCTTCTCAAATCTGACGTTCTGCAATTCACTCAAAAATGTTGGCAAACTGTTTCAAGTGATCCCCTGAAATGTTTTTCGGTGGAAACAGATGGGTTTTTATCATCGGAAACAGAATTAGCCCTTGACGTCTGAACAACTTTTTTTGAAAAAATCCCTAAGCCGCGCGGTCACAATTTCTTCTCAAATCTGACGTTCTGCAATTCACTCAAAAATGTCGACAAACTGTTGCATGTGATCCCCTGAAATGTTTTTCGGTGGAAACAGATGGGTTTTTATCATCGGAAACAGAATTAGCCCTCGACGTTTGAACAACTTTTTTTGAAAAAATCCCTAAGCCGCGCGGTCACAATTTCTGCTCAACATCTGACGTTCTGCAATTCACTCAAAAATGTTGGCAAACTGTTTCAAGTGATCCGCTGAAATATTTTTAGGTGGAAAAAGATGGGTTTTTATTATCGGAAACAGAATTAGCCCTTGACGTCTGAACAACTTTTTTTGAAAAAATCCCTAAGCCGCGCGGTCACAATTTCTTCTCAAAATCTGACGTTCTGCAATTCACTCCAAAATGTTGGCAAAGTGTTGCAAGTGATCCCCTGAAAGGTTTTCCGTGGAAACAGATGGGTTTTTATCATCGGGAACAGAATTAACCCTCGAACGTCTGAATAACTTTTTTTGAAAAAATCCCTAAGCTGCGCGGTCAAAATTTCTGCTAAAAATCTGACGTTCTGCAATTCACTGAAAAATGTTGGCAAACTGTTGCGAGTGATCCCCTGAAATGTTTTTCGGTGGAAACAGATGGGTTATTATAATCGGAAACAGAATTAGCCCTCGACGTCTGAACAACTTTTTTTGAAAAAATCCCTAAGCCTCGCGGTCACAATTTCTTCTCAAAATCTGACGTTCTGCAATTCACTCCAAAATGTCGGCAAAGTGTTGCAAGTGATCCCCTGAAAGGTTTTCCGTGGAAACAGATAGGTTTTTATCATCGGGAACAGAATTAACCCTCGACGTCTGATGAACTTTTTTTGAAAAAATCCCTAAGCCGCGCGGTCACAATTTCTTCTCAAATCTGACGTTCTGCAATTCACTCAAAAATGTCGACAAACTGTTGCAAGTGATCCCCTGAAATGTTTTTCGGTGGAAACAGATGGGTTTTTATCATCGGAAACAGAATTAGCCCTCGACGTTTGAACAACTTTTTTTGAAAAAATCCCTAAGCCGCGCGGTCACAATTTCTGCTCAACATCTGACGTTCTGCAATTCACTCAAAAATGTTGTCAAACTGTTTCAAGTGATCCGCTGAAATATTTTTAGGTGGAAACAGATGGGTTTTTATCATCGGAAACAGAATCAGCCCTCGACGTCAGAACAACTTTTTTAAAAAAATCCCTAAGCCGCGCGGTCACAATTTCTGCTCAAAATCTGACGTTCTGCAATTCACTCAAAAATGTTGGCAAACTGTTTCAAGTGATCCGCTGAAATATTTTTAGGTGGAAACAGATGGGTTTTTATTATCGGAAACAGAATTAGCCCTTGACGTCTGAACAACTTTTTTTTGAAAAAATCCCTAAGCCTCGCGGTCACAATTTCTTCTCAAAATCTGACGTTCTGCAATTCACTCCAAAATGTTGGCAAAGTGTTGCAAGTGATCCCCTGAAAGGTTTTCCGTGGAAACAGATGGGTTTTTATCATCGGGAACAGAATTAACCCTCGAACGTCTGAATAACTTTTTTTGAAAAAATCCCTAAGCTGCGCGGTCACAATTTCTGCTAAAAATCTGACGTTCTGCAATTCACTGAAAAATGTTGGCAAACTGTTGCGAGTGATCCCCTGAAATGTTTTTCGGTGGAAACAGATGGGTTATTATCATCGGAAACAGAATTAGCCCTCGACGTCTGAACAACTTTTTTTGAAAAAATCCCTAAGCCTCGCGGTCACAATTTCTTCTCAAAATCTGACGTTCTGCAATTCACTCCAAAATGTCGGCAAAGTGTTGCAAGTGATCCCCTGAAAGGTTTTCCGTGGAAACAGATAGGTTTTTATCATCGGGAACAGAATTAACCCTCGACGTCTGAAGAACTTTTTTTGAAAAAATCCCTAAGCCGCGCGGTCACAATTTCTGCAAAAATCTGACGTTCTGCAATTCACTGAAAAATGTTGGCAAAGTGTTGCAAGTGATCCCCTGAAATGTTTTTCGGTGGAAACAGATGGGTTTTTATCATCGGAAACAGAATTAGCCCTCGACGTCTGAACGACTTTTTTTGAAAAAATCCCTAAGCCGCGCACAATTTCTTCTCAAAATCTGACGTTCTGCAATTCACTCAAAAATGGTGCCAAAGTGTTGCAAACGATCCCCTGAGAGGTTTTTCGGTGGAAACAGATGGGTTTTCATCATTGAAACAGAATAAGCCCTCGAGGTCTGAACAACTTTTTTTTTAAAAAAATCCCTAAGCCGCGCGGTCACAATTTCAGCAAAAATCTGACGTTCTGCAATTCACTCAAAAATGTTGGCAAACTGTTTCAAGTGATCCCCTGACAGGTTTTTCGGTGGAAACAGATGGGTTTTTATCATCGGAAACAGAATTAGCCCTTGACGTCTGAACAACTTTTTTTGAAAAAATCCCTAAGCCGCGCGGTCACAATTTCTTCTCAAAATCTGACGTTCTGCAATTCACTCCAAAATGTTGGCAAAGTGTTGCAAGTGATCCCCTGAAAGGTTTTCCGTGGAAACAGATGGGTTTTTATCATCGGGAACAGAATTAACCCTCGAACGTCTGAATAACTTTTTTTGAAAAAATCCCTAAGCTGCGCGGTCAAAATTTCTGCTAAAAATCTGACGTTCTGCAATTCACTGAAAAATGTTGGCAAACTGTTGCGAGTGATCCCCTGAAATGTTTTTCGGTGGAAACAGATGGGTTATTATAATCGGAAACAGAATTAGCCCTCGACGTCTGAACAACTTTTTTTGAAAAAATCCCTAAGCCTCGCGGTCACAATTTCTTCTCAAAATCTGACGTTCTGCAATTCACTCCAAAATGTCGGCAAAGTGTTGCAAGTGATCCCCTGAAAGGTTTTCCGTGGAAACAGATAGGTTTTTATCATCGGGAACAGAATTAACCCTCGACGTCTGATGAACTTTTTTTGAAAAAATCCCTAAGCCGCGCGGTCACAATTTCTTCTCAAATCTGACGTTCTGCAATTCACTCAAAAATGTCGACAAACTGTTGCAAGTGATCCCCTGAAATGTTTTTCGGTGGAAACAGATGGGTTTTTATCATCGGAAACAGAATTAGCCCTCGACGTTTGAACAACTTTTTTTGAAAAAATCCCTAAGCCGCGCGGTCACAATTTCTGCTCAACATCTGACGTTCTGCAATTCACTCAAAAATGTTGTCAAACTGTTTCAAGTGATCCGCTGAAATATTTTTAGGTGGAAACAGATGGGTTTTTATCATCGGAAACAGAATCAGCCCTCGACGTCAGAACAACTTTTTTAAAAAAATCCCTAAGCCGCGCGGTCACAATTTCTGCTCAAAATCTGACGTTCTGCAATTCACTCAAAAATGTTGGCAAACTGTTTCAAGTGATCCGCTGAAATATTTTTAGGTGGAAACAGATGGGTTTTTATTATCGGAAACAGAATTAGCCCTTGACGTCTGAACAACTTTTTTTTGAAAAAATCCCTAAGCCTCGCGGTCACAATTTCTTCTCAAAATCTGACGTTCTGCAATTCACTCCAAAATGTTGGCAAAGTGTTGCAAGTGATCCCCTGAAAGGTTTTCCGTGGAAACAGATGGGTTTTTATCATCGGGAACAGAATTAACCCTCGAACGTCTGAATAACTTTTTTTGAAAAAATCCCTAAGCTGCGCGGTCACAATTTCTGCTAAAAATCTGACGTTCTGCAATTCACTGAAAAATGTTGGCAAACTGTTGCGAGTGATCCCCTGAAATGTTTTTCGGTGGAAACAGATGGGTTATTATCATCGGAAACAGAATTAGCCCTCGACGTCTGAACAACTTTTTTTGAAAAAATCCCTAAGCCTCGCGGTCACAATTTCTTCTCAAAATCTGACGTTCTGCAATTCACTCCAAAATGTCGGCAAAGTGTTGCAAGTGATCCCCTGAAAGGTTTTCCGTGGAAACAGATAGGTTTTTATCATCGGGAACAGAATTAACCCTCGACGTCTGAAGAACTTTTTTTGAAAAAATCCCTAAGCCGCGCGGTCACAATTTCTGCAAAAATCTGACGTTCTGCAATTCACTGAAAAATGTTGGCAAAGTGTTGCAAGTGATCCCCTGAAATGTTTTTCGGTGGAAACAGATGGGTTTTTATCATCGGAAACAGAATTAGCCCTCGACGTCTGAACGACTTTTTTTGAAAAAATCCCTAAGCCGCGCACAATTTCTTCTCAAAATCTGACGTTCTGCAATTCACTCAAAAATGGTGCCAAAGTGTTGCAAACGATCCCCTGAGAGGTTTTTCGGTGGAAACAGATGGGTTTTCATCATTGAAACAGAATAAGCCCTCGAGGTCTGAACAACTTTTTTTTTAAAAAAATCCCTAAGCCGCGCGGTCACAATTTCAGCAAAAATCTGACGTTCTGCAATTCACTCAAAAATGTTGGCAAACTGTTTCAAGTGATCCCCTGACAGGTTTTTCGGTGGAAACAGATGGGTTTTTATCATCGGAAACAGAATTAGCCCTTGACGTCTGAACAACTTTTTTTGAAAAAATCCCTAAGCCGCGCGGTCACAATTTCTTCTCAAATCTGACGTTCTGCAATTCACTCAAAAATGTCGACAAACTGTTGCAAGTGATCCCCTGAAATGTTTTTCGGTGGAAACAGATGGGTTTTTATCATCGGAAACAGAATTAGCCCTCGACGTTTGAACAACTTTTTTTGAAAAAATCCCTAAGCCGCGCGGTCACAATTTCTGCTCAACATCTGACGTTCTGCAATTCACTCAAAAATGTTGGCAAACTGTTTCAAGTGATCCGCTGAAATATTTTTAGGTGGAAAAAGATGGGTTTTTATTATCGGAAACATAATTAGCCCTTGACGTCTGAACAACTTTTTTTGAAAAAATCCCTAAGCCGCGCGGTCACAATTTCTTCTCAAAATCTGACGTTCTGCAATTCACTCCAAAATGTTGGCAAAGTGTTGCAAGTGATCCCCTGAAAGGTTTTCCGTGGAAACAGATGGGTTTTTATCATCGGGAACAGAATTAACCCTCGAACGTCTGAATAACTTTTTTTGAAAAAATCCCTAAGCTGCGCGGTCAAAATTTCTGCTAAAAATCTGACGTTCTGCAATTCACTGAAAAATGTTGGCAAACTGTTGCGAGTGATCCCCTGAAATGTTTTTCGGTGGAAACAGATGGGTTTTTATCATCGGGAACAGAATTAACCCTCGACGTCTGATGAACTTTTTTTGAAAAAATCCCTAAGCCGCGCGGTCACAATTTCTGCTAAAAATCTGACATTCTGCAATTCACTCCAAAATGTTGGCAAACTGTTTCAAGTGATCCCCTGAAATATTTTTAGGTGGAAACAGATGGGTTTTTATCATTGGGAACAGAATTAGCCCTTGACGTCTGAACAACTTTTTTTGAAAAAATCCCTAAGCCGCGCGGTCACAATTTGTTCTCAAAATCTGACGTTCTGCAATTCACTCAAAAATGTCGACAAACTGTTGCAAGTGATCCCCTGAAATGTTTTTCGGTGGAAACAGATGGGTTTTTATCATCGGAAACAGAATTAGCCCTCGACGTTTGAACAACTTTTTTTGAAAAAATCCCTAAGCCGCGCGGTCACAATTTCTGCTGAAAATATGACGTTCTGCAATTTACTCAAAAATGGTGCCAAACTGTTGCAAGTGATACCCTGAAATGTTTTTCGGTGGAAACAGATGGGTTTTTATCATCGGAAACAGAATTAGCCCTTGACGTCTGAACAACTTTTTTTGAAAAAATCCCTAAGCCGCGCGGTCACAATTTCAGCAAAAATCTGACGTTCTGCAATTCACTCAAAAATGTTGGCAAACAGTTTCAAGTGATCCCCTGAAATGTTTTTTCGGTGGAAACAGATGGGTTTTTATCATCGGGAACAGAATCAGCCCTCGACGTCAGAACAACTTTTTTTGAAAAAATCCCTAAGCCGCGCGGTCACAATTTCTGCGCAAAATCTGACGTTCTCCAATTCACTCAAAAATGTTGGCAAACTGTTTCAAGTGATCCGCTGAAATATTTTTAGGTGGAAACAGGTGGGTTTTTTATCATCGGAAACAGAATTAGCCCTTGACGTCTGAACAACTTTTTTTGAAAAAATCCCTAAGCCGCGCGGTCACAATTTCTGCTAAAAATATGACGTTCTGCAATTTACTCAAAAATGGTGCCAAACTGTTGCAAGTGATCCCCTGAAATGTTTTTCGGTGGAAACAGATGGGTTTTTATCATCGGAAACAGAATTAGCCCTTGACGTCTGAACAACTTTTTTTGAAAAAATCCCTAAGCCGCGCGGTCACAATTTCAGCAAAAATCTGACGTTCTGCAATTCACTCAAAAATGTTGGCAAACAGTTTCAACTGATCCCCTGAAATGTTTTTTCGGTGGAAACAGATGGGTTTTTATCATCGGGAACAGAATCAGCCCTCGACGTCTTAACAACTTTTTTTGAAAAAATCCCTAAGCCGCGCGGTCACAATTTCAGCAAAAATCTGACGTTCTGCAATTCACTCAAAAATGTTGGCAAACTGTTTCAAGTGATCCGCTGAAATATTTTTAGGTGGAAACAGATGGGTTCTTATCATCGGAAACAGAATTAGCACTCGACGTCTGAACAACTTTTTTTGAAAAAATCCCTAAGCCGCGCGGTCACAATTTCTTCTCAAAATCTGACGTTCTGCAATTCACTCAAAAATGTTGGGAAACTGTTGCAAGTGATCCCCTGAAATGTTTTTCGGTGGAAACAGATGGGTTTTTATCATCGGAAACAGAATTAGCCCTCGACGTCAGAACAACTTTTTTGGAAAAAATCCCTAAGCCGCGCGGTCACAATTTCTGCTCAAAATCTGACGTTCTGCAATTAACTCAAAAATGTTGGCAAACTGTTTCAAGTGATCCCCTGAAATATTTTTAGGTGGAAACAGATGGGTTTTTATCATCGGAAACAGAATTAGCCCTTGACGTCTGAACAACTTTTTTTGAAAAAATCCCTAAGCCACGCGGTCACAATTTCTGCGCAAAATCTGACGTTCTGCAATTCACTGCAAAATGCCAGTGATCCCCTGAAACGTTTTTCGGTGGAAACAGATGGGTTTTTATCACCGGAAACAGACTTAGCCCTCGACTTCTGGACAACTTTTTTTGAAAAAATACCTAAGCCGCGCGGTCACAATTTCTTTTCAAAATCTGACGTTCTGAAATTCACTCAAAAATGTTGACAAACTGTTGCAAGTGATCCCCTGAAATGTTTTTCGGTGGAAACAGATGGGTTTTTATCATCGGAAACAGAATTAGCCCTTGACGTCTGAACAACTTTTTTTGAAAAAATCCCTAAGCCGCGCGGTCACAATTTCAGCAAAAATATGACGTTCTGCAAATCACTCAAAAATGGTGCCAAACTGTTGCAAACGATCCCCTGAAACGTTTTTCGGTGGAAACAGATGGGTTTTTATCATCGGAAACAGAATTAGCCCTTGACGTATGAACAACTTTTTTTGAAAAAATCCCTAAGCCGCACGGTCACAATTTCAGGAAAAATCTGACGTTCTGCAATTCACTCAAAAATGTTGGCAAACAGTTTCAACTGATCCCCTGAAATGTTTTTTTGGTGAAAACAGATGGGTTTCTATCATCGGGAACAGAATCAGCCCTCGACATCAGAAAAACTTTTTTTGAAAAAATCCCTTAGCCGCGCGGTCACAATTTCTGCTCAAAATCTGACGTTCTGCAATTCACTGAAAAATGTTGGCAAACTGTTGCAAGTGATCCCCTGAAATGTTTTTCGGTGGAAACAGATGGGTTTTTATCATCGGAAACAGAATTAGCCCTCGACGTCTGAACAACTTTTTTTAAAAAAATCCCTAAGCCGCGCGGTCACAATTTCTGCTCAAAATCTGACGTTCTGCAATTAACTCAAAAATGTTGGCAAACTGTTTCAAGTGATCCCCTGAAATATTTTTAGGTGGAAACAGATGGGTTTTTATCATCGGAAACAGAATTAGCCCTTGACGTCTGAACAACTTTTCTTGAAAAAATCCCTAAGCCGCGCGGTCACAATTTCTGCGCAAAATCTGACGTTCTGCAATTCACTGCAAAATGTTGGCAAACTGTTGCAAGTGATCCCCTGAAATGTTTTTCGGTGGAAACAGATGGGTTTTTATCACCGGAAACAGACTTAGCCCTCGACTTCTGGACAACTTTTTTTGAAAAAATACCTAAGCCGCGCGGTCACAATTTCTTTTCAAAATCTGACGTTCTGCAATTCACTCAAAAATGGTGCCAAACTGTTGCAAACGATCCCCTGAAACGTTTTTCGGTGGAAACCGATGGGTTTTTATCATCGGAAACAGAATTAGCCCTTGACGTCTGAACAACTTTTTTTGAAAAAATCCCTAAGCCGCGCGGTCACAATTTCAGCAAAAATCTGACGTTCTGCAATTCACTGAAAAATGTTGGCAAACTGTTGCAAGTGATCCCCTGAAATGTTTTTCGGTGGAAACAGATGGGTTTTTATCATCGGAAACAGAATTAGCCCTCGACGTCTGAACAACTTCTTTTGAAAAAATCCCTAAGCTGCGTGGTCACAATTTCTTCTCAAAATCTGACGTTCTGCAATTCACTCAAAAATGTTGGCAAACTGTTGCAAGTGATCTCCTGAAATGTTTTTTGGTGGAAACAGATGGGTTTTTATCATCGGAAACAGAATTACCCCTCGACGTCTGAACAACTTTTTTGGAAAAAATCCCTAAGCCGCGCGGTCAAATTCCTTCTCAAAATCTGACGTTCTGCAATTAACTCAAAAATGTTGGCAAACTGTTGCAAGTGATCCCCTGAAATGTTTTTCGGTGGAAACAGATGGGTTTTTATCATCGGAAACAGAATTACCCCTCGACGTCAGAACAACTTTTTTTGAAAAAATCCCTAAGCCGCGCGGTCACAATTTCTTCTCAAATCTGACGTTCTGCAATTCACTCAAAAATGTTGGCAAACTGTTTCAAGTGATCCCCTGAAATGTTTTTCGGTGGAAACAGATGGGTTTTTATCATCGGAAACAGAATTAGCCCTTGACGTCTGAACAACTTTTTTTGAAAAAATCCCTAAGCCGCGCGGTCACAATTTCTTCTCAAATCTGACGTTCTGCAATTCACTCAAAAATGTCGACAAACTGTTGCAAGTGATCCCCTGAAATGTTTTTCGGTGGAAACAGATGGGTTTTTATCATCGGAAACAGAATTAGCCCTCGACGTTTGAACAACTTTTTTTGAAAAAATCCCTAAGCCGCGCGGTCACAATTTCTGCTCAACATCTGACGTTCTGCAATTCACTCAAAAATGTTGGCAAACTGTTTCAAGTGATCCGCTGAAATATTTTTAGGTGGAAAAAGATGGGTTTTTATTATCGGAAACAGAATTAGCCCTTGACGTCTGAACAACTTTTTTTGAAAAAATCCCTAAGCCGCGCGGTCACAATTTCTTCTCAAAATCTGACGTTCTGCAATTCACTCCAAAATGTTGGCAAAGTGTTGCAAGTGATCCCCTGAAAGGTTTTCCGTGGAAACAGATGGGTTTTTATCATCGGGAACAGAATTAACCCTCGAACGTCTGAATAACTTTTTTTGAAAAAATCCCTAAGCTGCGCGGTCAAAATTTCTGCTAAAAATCTGACGTTCTGCAATTCACTGAAAAATGTTGGCAAACTGTTGCGAGTGATCCCCTGAAATGTTTTTCGGTGGAAACAGATGGGTTATTATCATCGGAAACAGAATTAGCCCTCGACGTCTGAACAACTTTTTTTGAAAAAATCCCTAAGCCTCGCGGTCACAATTTCTTCTCAAATCTGACGTTCTGCAATTCACTCCAAAATGTCGGCAAAGTGTTGCAAGTGATCCCCTGAAAGGTTTTCCGTGGAAACAGATAGGTTTTTATCATCGGGAACAGAATTAACCCTCAACGTCTGATGAACTTTTTTTGAAAAAATCCCTAAGCCGCGCGGTCACAATTTCTTCTCAAATCTGACGTTCTGCAATTCACTCAAAAATGTTGGCAAACTGTTGCAAGTGATCCCCTGAAATGTTTTTCGGTGGAAACAGATGGGTTTTTATCATCGGGAACAGAATCAGCCCTCGACGTTTGAACAACTTTTTTTGAAAAAATCCCTAAGCCGCGCGGTCACAATTTCTTCTCAAAATCTGACGTTCTGCAATTCACTCAAAAATGTCGACAAACTGTTGCAAGTGATCCCCTGAAATGTTTTTCGGTGGAAACAGATGGGTTTTTATCATCGGAAACAGAATTAGCCCTCGACGTTTGAACAACTTTTTTTGA
>NW_028118638.1:0-23558 GCF_965113315.1 Podarcis vaucheri | reverse complement strand
GGGGCGACCCGCTGTGTGTGTGTGTTTGTGATTAATGCACTTGGAGGGAAGAGCTGGCTGGAACTCTAAACAGAAGCAGCAGTACACACTGCAACATTTGGTTGCAGGTCCCATTTGGGACATACCACAGATGAAGTCCCTACTTTGAAGCATTTACCATATAGAAATCCTCCTCCTCCTTTTGGACTGACAAGTGTAAAAGCATGAGACAAAAGGAGCTGGAAGGAAAGAGGAAACTTTTGCACAATCTGGAAGAGAGTGAAAGAAGAAAAGAGTGGTAAAGGAACTAAACAAAAAAAAACAAAACACAATAGGTGGGGGGGGGAGAAGAAAAAAATCCAAATCAAGAGGGAAAAGAGAGAGAGAAATTGGGTGGCCTGAGCGCAGGCCAATGGCCTGAGCGCAGGCCAATGGCCTGAGCGCAGGCCAATGGCCTGAGCGCAGGCCAATGGCCTGAGCGCAGGCCAATGGCCTGAGCGCAGGCCAATGGCCTGAGCGCAGGCCAATGGCCTGAGCGCAGGCCAATGGCCTGAGCGCAGGCCAATGGCCTGAGCGCAGGCCAATGGCCTGAGCGCAGGCCAATGGCCTGAGCGCAGGCCAATGGCCTGAGCGCAGGCCAATGGCCTGAGCGCAGGCCAATGGCCTGAGCGCAGGCCAATGGCCTGAGCGCAGGCCAGGCCTGCTGGTTTTTATACCTGCTGCTGGGATTGACAAAGCTGCCTCTGATTGGTTGCAAAGGCTGCTGGGATTGACAAGGCTGCCTCTGGTTGGTTAACAAGGCATTCTTTGATTGACAAGGCATCTGTCCCTCCCCTTCACCTCATAGCTCACCAATTAACCCATTAACTAACGTCTAGCCGAACCAATCAACCCACTTGAAGGATTACTGTTCATCTTTTTTTCTTAGGGTGTCCCTATGTTCATTGGAGAAATGTTGGGGGGTATGGAGTTCTCCGACTCCCGAGCCGTCTGAAGGCAATCCTGTACAGTGAAGGGTTTTGTTTAAAACGTCTAGTGTTTTATTATGTTTCTATACATGTTGGATGCCGCCCAGCGTGCCTGGGGCAACCCAGTCCGTTGCGTGGGGCATAAAGAATAAAATTATCATTATGGAATGGGGCGACCCGCTGTGTGTGTGTGTTTGTGATTAATGCACTTGGAGGGAAGAGCTGGCTGGAACTCTAAACAGAAGCAGCAGTACACACTGCAACATTTGGTTGCAGGTCCCATTTGGGACATACCACAGATGAAGTCCCTACTTTGAAGCATTTACCATATAGAAATCCTCCTCCTCCTTTTGGACTGACAAGTGTAAAAGCATGAGACAAAAGGAGCTGGAAGGAAAGAGGAAACTTTGCACAATCTGGAAGAGAGTGAAAGAAGAAAAGAGTGGTAAAGGAACTAAACAAAAAAAAAACACAATAGGTGGGGGGGGGAGAAGAAAAAAATCCAAATCAAGAGGGAAAAGAGAGAGAGAAATTGGGTGGCCTGAGCGCAGGCCAATGGCCTGCTGGTTTTTATACCTGCTGCTGGGATTGACAAAGCTGCCTCTGATTGGTTGCAAAGGCTGCTGGGATTGACAAGGCTGCCTCTGGTTGGTTAACAAGGCATTCTTTGATTGACAAGGCATCTGTCCCTCCCCTTCACCTCATAGCTCACCAATTAAACCCATTAACTAACGTCTAGCCGAACCAATCAACCCACTTGAAGGATTACTGTTCATCTTTTTTTCTTAGGGTGTCCCTATGTTCATTGGAGAAATGTTGGGGGGTATGGAGTTCTCCGACTCCCGAGCCGTCTGAAGGCAATCCTGTACAGTGAAGGGTTTTGTTTAAAACGTCTAGTGTTTTATTATGTTTCTATACATGTTGGATGCCGCCCAGCGTGCCTGGGGCAACCCAGTCCGTTGCGTGGGGCATAAAGAATAAAATTATCATTATGGAATGGGGCGACCCGCTGTGTGTGTGTGTTTGTGATTAATGCACTTGGAGGGAAGAGCTGGCTGGAACTCTAAACAGAAGCAGCAGTACACACTGCAACATTTGGTTGCAGGTCCCATTTGGGACATACCACAGATGAAGTCCTTACTTTGAAGCATTTACCATATAGAAATCCTCCTCCTCCTTTTGGACTGACAAGTGTAAAAGCATGAGACAAAAGGAGCTGGAAGGAAAGAGGAAACTTTGCACAATCTGGAAGAGAGTGAAAGAAGAAAAGAGTGGTAAAGGAACTAAACAAAAAAAAAAACACAATAGGTGGGGGGGGGAGAAGAAAAAAATCCAAATCAAGAGGGAAAAGAGAGAGAGAAATTGGGTGGCCTGAGCGCAGGCCAATGGCCTGCTGGTTTTATACCTGCTGCTGGGATTGACAAAGCTGCCTCTGATTGGTTGCAAAGGCTGCTGGGATTGACAAGGCTGCCTCTGGTTGGTTAACAAGGCATTCTTTGATTGACAAGGCATCTGTCCCTCCCCTTCACCTCATAGCTCACCAATTAACCCATTAACTAACGTCTAGCCGAACCAATCAACCCACTTGAAGGATTACTGTTCATCTTTTTTTCTTAGGGTGTCCCTATGTTCATTGGAGAAATGTTGGGGGGTATGGAGTTCTCCGACTCCCGAGCCGTCTGAAGGCAATCCTGTACAGTGAAGGGTTTTGTTTAAAACGTCTAGTGTTTTATTATGTTTCTATACATGTTGGATGCCGCCCAGCGTGCCTGGGGCAACCCAGTCCGTTGCGTGGGGCATAAAGAATAAAATTATCATTATGGAATGGGGCGACCCGCTGTGTGTGTGTGTTTGTGATTAATGCACTTGGAGGGAAGAGCTGGCTGGAACTCTAAACAGAAGCAGCAGTACACACTGCAACATTTGGTTGCAGGTCCCATTTGGGACATACCACAGATGAAGTCCCTACTTTGAAGCATTTACCATATAGAAATCCTCCTCCTCCTTTTGGACTGACAAGTGTAAAAGCATGAGACAAAAGGAGCTGGAAGGAAAGAGGAAACTTTGCACAATCTGGAAGAGAGTGAAAGAAGAAAAGAGTGGTAAAGGAACTAAACAAAAAAAAACAAAACACAATAGGTGGGGGGGGGAGAAGAAAAAAATCCAAATCAAGAGGGAAAAGAGAGAGAGAAATTGGGTGGCCTGAGCGCAGGCCAATGGCCTGCTGGTTTTATACCTGCTGCTGGGATTGACAAAGCTGCCTCTGATTGGTTGCAAAGGCTGCTGGGATTGACAAGGCTGCCTCTGGTTGGTTAACAAGGCATTCTTTGATTGACAAGGCATCTGTCCCTCCCCTTCACCTCATAGCTCACCAATTAACCCATTAACTAACGTCTAGCCGAACCAATCAACCCACTTGAAGGATTACTGTTCATCTTTTTTTCTTAGGGTGTCCCTATGTTCATTGGAGAAATGTTGGGGGGTATGGAGTTCTCCGACTCCCGAGCCGTCTGAAGGCAATCCTGTACAGTGAAGGGTTTTGTTTAAAACGTCTAGTCTTTTATTATGTTTCTATACATGTTGGATGCCGCCCAGCGTGCCTGGGGCAACCCAGTCCGTTGCGTGGGGCATAAAGAATAAAATTATCATTATGGAATGGGGCGACCCGCTGTGTGTGTGTGTTTGTGATTAATGCACTTGGAGGGAAGAGCTGGCTGGAACTCTAAACAGAAGCAGCAGTACACACTGCAACATTTGGTTGCAGGTCCCATTTGGGACATACCACAGATGAAGTCCCTACTTTGAAGCATTTACCATATAGAAATCCTCCTCCTCCTTTTGGACTGACAAGTGTAAAAGCATGAGACAAAAGGAGCTGGAAGGAAAGAGGAAACTTTGCACAATCTGGAAGAGAGTGAAAGAAGAAAAGAGTGGTAAAGGAACTAAACAAAAAAAAACAAAACACAATAGGTGGGGGGGGGAGAAGAAAAAAATCCAAATCAAGAGGGAAAAGAGAGAGAGAAATTGGGTGGCCTGAGCGCAGGCCAATGGCCTGAGCGCAGGCCAATGGCCTGAGCGCAGGCCAATGGCCTGAGCGCAGGCCAATGGCCTGAGCGCAGGCCAATGGCCTGAGCGCAGGCCAATGGCCTGAGCGCAGGCCAATGGCCTGAGCGCAGGCCAATGGCCTGAGCGCAGGCCAATGGCCTGAGCGCAGGCCAATGGCCTGAGCGCAGGCCAATGGCCTGAGCGCAGGCCAATGGCCTGAGCGCAGGCCAATGGCCTGAGCGCAGGCCAATGGCCTGAGCGCAGGCCAATGGCCTGAGCGCAGGCCAATGGCCTGAGCGCAGGCCAGGCCTGCTGGTTTTATACCTGCTGCTGGGATTGACAAAGCTGCCTCTGATTGGTTGCAAAGGCTGCTGGGATTGACAAGGCTGCCTCTGGTTGGTTAACAAGGCATTCTTTGATTGACAAGGCATCTGTCCCTCCCCTTCACCTCATAGCTCACCAATTAACCCATTAACTAACGTCTAGCCGAACCAATCAACCCACTTGAAGGATTACTGTTCATCTTTTTTTCTTAGGGTGTCCCTATGTTCATTGGAGAAATGTTGGGGGGTATGGAGTTCTCCGACTCCCGAGCCGTCTGAAGGCAATCCTGTACAGTGAAGGGTTTTGTTTAAAACGTCTAGTCTTTTATTATGTTTCTATACATGTTGGATGCCGCCCAGCGTGCCTGGGGCAACCCAGTCCGTTGCGTGGGGCATAAAGAATAAAATTATCATTATGGAATGGGGCGACCCGCTGTGTGTGTGTGTTTGTGATTAATGCACTTGGAGGGAAGAGCTGGCTGGAACTCTAAACAGAAGCAGCAGTACACACTGCAACATTTGGTTGCAGGTCCCATTTGGGACATACCACAGATGAAGTCCCTACTTTGAAGCATTTACCATATAGAAATCCTCCTCCTCCTTTTGGACTGACAAGTGTAAAAGCATGAGACAAAAGGAGCTGGAAGGAAAGAGGAAACTTTGCACAATCTGGAAGAGAGTGAAAGAAGAAAAGAGTGGTAAAGGAACTAAACAAAAAAAAACAAAACACAATAGGTGGGGGGGGGGAGAAGAAAAAAATCCAAATCAAGAGGGAAAAGAGAGAGAGAAATTGGGTGGCCTGAGCGCAGGCCAATGGCCTGAGCGCAGGCCAATGGCCTGCTGGTTTTATACCTGCTGCTGGGATTGACAAAGCTGCCTCTGATTGGTTGCAAAGGCTGCTGGGATTGACAAGGCTGCCTCTGGTTGGTTAACAAGGCATTCTTTGATTGACAAGGCATCTGTCCCTCCCCTTCACCTCATAGCTCACCAATTAACCCATTAACTAACGTCTAGCCGAACCAATCAACCCACTTGAAGGATTACTGTTCATCTTTTTTTCTTAGGGTGTCCCTATGTTCATTGGAGAAATGTTGGGGGGTATGGAGTTCTCCGACTCCCGAGCCGTCTGAAGGCAATCCTGTACAGTGAAGGGTTTTGTTTAAAACGTCTAGTGTTTTATTATGTTTCTATACATGTTGGATGCCGCCCAGCGTGCCTGGGGCAACCCAGTCCGTTGCGTGGGGCATAAAGAATAAAATTATCATTATGGAATGGGGCGACCCGCTGTGTGTGTGTGTTTGTGATTAATGCACTTGGAGGGAAGAGCTGGCTGGAACTCTAAACAGAAGCAGCAGTACACACTGCAACATTTGGTTGCAGGTCCCATTTGGGACATACCACAGATGAAGTCCCTACTTTGAAGCATTTACCATATAGAAATCCTCCTCCTCCTTTTGGACTGACAAGTGTAAAAGCATGAGACAAAAGGAGCTGGAAGGAAAGAGGAAACTTTGCACAATCTGGAAGAGAGTGAAAGAAGAAAAGAGTGGTAAAGGAACTAAACAAAAAAAAACAAAACACAATAGGTGGGGGGGGGAGAAGAAAAAAATCCAAATCAAGAGGGAAAAGAGAGAGAGAAATTGGGTGGCCTGAGCGCAGGCCAATGGCCTGAGCGCAGGCCAATGGCCTGAGCGCAGGCCAATGGCCTGAGCGCAGGCCAATGGCCTGAGCGCAGGCCAATGGCCTGAGCGCAGGCCAATGGCCTGAGCGCAGGCCAATGGCCTGAGCGCAGGCCAATGGCCTGAGCGCAGGCCAATGGCCTGAGCGCAGGCCAATGGCCTGAGCGCAGGCCAATGGCCTGAGCGCAGGCCAATGGCCTGAGCGCAGGCCAATGGCCTGAGCGCAGGCCAATGGCCTGAGCGCAGGCCAATGGCCTGAGCGCAGGCCAATGGCCTGAGCGCAGGCCAATGGCCTGAGCGCAGGCCAGGCCTGCTGGTTTTATACCTGCTGCTGGGATTGACAAAGCTGCCTCTGATTGGTTGCAAAGGCTGCTGGGATTGACAAGGCTGCCTCTGGTTGGTTAACAAGGCATTCTTTGATTGACAAGGCATCTGTCCCTCCCCTTCACCTCATAGCTCACCAATTAACCCATTAACTAACGTCTAGCCGAACCAATCAACCCACTTGAAGGATTACTGTTCATCTTTTTTTCTTAGGGTGTCCCTATGTTCATTGGAGAAATGTTGGGGGGTATGGAGTTCTCCGACTCCCGAGCCGTCTGAAGGCAATCCTGTACAGTGAAGGGTTTTGTTTAAAACGTCTAGTCTTTTATTATGTTTCTATACATGTTGGATGCCGCCCAGCGTGCCTGGGGCAACCCAGTCCGTTGCGTGGGGCATAAAGAATAAAATTATCATTATGGAATGGGGCGACCCGCTGTGTGTGTGTGTTTGTGATTAATGCACTTGGAGGGAAGAGCTGGCTGGAACTCTAAACAGAAGCAGCAGTACACACTGCAACATTTGGTTGCAGGTCCCATTTGGGACATACCACAGATGAAGTCCCTACTTTGAAGCATTTACCATATAGAAATCCTCCTCCTCCTTTTGGACTGACAAGTGTAAAAGCATGAGACAAAAGGAGCTGGAAGGAAAGAGGAAACTTTGCACAATCTGGAAGAGAGTGAAAGAAGAAAAGAGTGGTAAAGGAACTAAACAAAAAAAAACAAAACACAATAGGTGGGGGGGGGAGAAGAAAAAAATCCAAATCAAGAGGGAAAAGAGAGAGAGAAATTGGGTGGCCTGAGCGCAGGCCAATGGCCTGAGCGCAGGCCAATGGCCTGAGCGCAGGCCAATGGCCTGAGCGCAGGCCAATGGCCTGAGCGCAGGCCAATGGCCTGAGCGCAGGCCAATGGCCTGAGCGCAGGCCAATGGCCTGAGCGCAGGCCAATGGCCTGAGCGCAGGCCAATGGCCTGAGCGCAGGCCAATGGCCTGAGCGCAGGCCAATGGCCTGAGCGCAGGCCAATGGCCTGAGCGCAGGCCAATGGCCTGAGCGCAGGCCAATGGCCTGAGCGCAGGCCAATGGCCTGAGCGCAGGCCAATGGCCTGAGCGCAGGCCAATGGCCTGAGCGCAGGCCAGGCCTGCTGGTTTTATACCTGCTGCTGGGATTGACAAAGCTGCCTCTGATTGGTTGCAAAGGCTGCTGGGATTGACAAGGCTGCCTCTGGTTGGTTAACAAGGCATTCTTTGATTGACAAGGCATCTGTCCCTCCCCTTCACCTCATAGCTCACCAATTAACCCATTAACTAACGTCTAGCCGAACCAATCAACCCACTTGAAGGATTACTGTTCATCTTTTTTTCTTAGGGTGTCCCTATGTTCATTGGAGAAATGTTGGGGGGTATGGAGTTCTCCGACTCCCGAGCCGTCTGAAGGCAATCCTGTACAGTGAAGGGTTTTGTTTAAAACGTCTAGTGTTTTATTATGTTTCTATACATGTTGGATGCCGCCCAGCGTGCCTGGGGCAACCCAGTCCGTTGCGTGGGGCATAAAGAATAAAATTATCATTATGGAATGGGGCGACCCGCTGTGTGTGTGTGTTTGTGATTAATGCACTTGGAGGGAAGAGCTGGCTGGAACTCTAAACAGAAGCAGCAGTACACACTGCAACATTTGGTTGCAGGTCCCATTTGGGACATACCACAGATGAAGTCCCTACTTTGAAGCATTTACCATATAGAAATCCTCCTCCTCCTTTTGGACTGACAAGTGTAAAAGCATGAGACAAAAGGAGCTGGAAGGAAAGAGGAAACTTTGCACAATCTGGAAGAGAGTGAAAGAAGAAAAGAGTGGTAAAGGAACTAAACAAAAAAAAAAACACAATAGGTGGGGGGGGGAGAAGAAAAAAATCCAAATCAAGAGGGAAAAGAGAGAGAGAAATTGGGTGGCCTGAGCGCAGGCCAATGGCCTGAGCGCAGGCCAATGGCCTGCTGGTTTTATACCTGCTGCTGGGATTGACAAAGCTGCCTCTGATTGGTTGCAAAGGCTGCTGGGATTGACAAGGCTGCCTCTGGTTGGTTAACAAGGCATTCTTTGATTGACAAGGCATCTGTCCCTCCCCTTCACCTCATAGCTCACCAATTAACCCATTAACTAACGTCTAGCCGAACCAATCAACCCACTTGAAGGATTACTGTTCATCTTTTTTTCTTAGGGTGTCCCTATGTTCATTGGAGAAATGTTGGGGGGTATGGAGTTCTCCGACTCCCGAGCCGTCTGAAGGCAATCCTGTACAGTGAAGGGTTTTGTTTAAAACGTCTAGTGTTTTATTATGTTTCTATACATGTTGGATGCCGCCCAGCGTGCCTGGGGCAACCCAGTCCGTTGCGTGGGGCATAAAGAATAAAATTATCATTATGGAATGGGGCGACCCGCTGTGTGTGTGTGTTTGTGATTAATGCACTTGGAGGGAAGAGCTGGCTGGAACTCTAAACAGAAGCAGCAGTACACACTGCAACATTTGGTTGCAGGTCCCATTTGGGACATACCACAGATGAAGTCCCTACTTTGAAGCATTTACCATATAGAAATCCTCCTCCTCCTTTTGGACTGACAAGTGTAAAAGCATGAGACAAAAGGAGCTGGAAGGAAAGAGGAAACTTTGCACAATCTGGAAGAGAGTGAAAGAAGAAAAGAGTGGTAAAGGAACTAAACAAAAAAAAAAAACACAATAGGTGGGGGGGGGAGAAGAAAAAAATCCAAATCAAGAGGGAAAAGAGAGAGAGAAATTGGGTGGCCTGAGCGCAGGCCAATGGCCTGAGCGCAGGCCAATGGCCTGCTGGTTTTATACCTGCTGCTGGGATTGACAAAGCTGCCTCTGATTGGTTGCAAAGGCTGCTGGGATTGACAAGGCTGCCTCTGGTTGGTTAACAAGGCATTCTTTGATTGACAAGGCATCTGTCCCTCCCCTTCACCTCATAGCTCACCAATTAACCCATTAACTAACGTCTAGCCGAACCAATCAACCCACTTGAAGGATTACTGTTCATCTTTTTTTCTTAGGGTGTCCCTATGTTCATTGGAGAAATGTTGGGGGGTATGGAGTTCTCCGACTCCCGAGCCGTCTGAAGGCAATCCTGTACAGTGAAGGGTTTTGTTTAAAACGTCTAGTGTTTTATTATGTTTCTATACATGTTGGATGCCGCCCAGCGTGCCTGGGGCAACCCAGTCCGTTGCGTGGGGCATAAAGAATAAAATTATCATTATGGAATGGGGCGACCCGCTGTGTGTGTGTGTTTGTGATTAATGCACTTGGAGGGAAGAGCTGGCTGGAACTCTAAACAGAAGCAGCAGTACACACT
This sequence comes from Podarcis vaucheri, assembly GCF_965113315.1. Lineage (NCBI taxonomy): Eukaryota > Metazoa > Chordata > Lepidosauria > Squamata > Lacertidae > Podarcis > Podarcis vaucheri. Next base: position 13,881 of record NW_028118638.1, on the reverse strand, counting down.
GCAACATTTGGTTGCAGGTCCCATTTGGGACATACCACAGATGAAGTCCCTACTTTGAAGCATTTACCATATAGAAATCCTCCTCCTCCTTTTGGACTGACAAGTGTAAAAGCATGAGACAAAAGGAGCTGGAAGGAAAGAGGAAACTTTGCACAATCTGGAAGAGAGTGAAAGAAGAAAAGAGTGGTAAAGGAACTAAACAAAAAAAAACAAAACACAATAGGTGGGGGGGGGAGAAGAAAAAAATCCAAATCAAGAGGGAAAAGAGAGAGAGAAATTGGGTGGCCTGAGCGCAGGCCAATGGCCTGCTGGTTTTATACCTGCTGCTGGGATTGACAAAGCTGCCTCTGATTGGTTGCAAAGGCTGCTGGGATTGACAAGGCTGCCTCTGGTTGGTTAACAAGGCATTCTTTGATTGACAAGGCATCTGTCCCTCCCCTTCACCTCATAGCTCACCAATTAACCCATTAACTAACGTCTAGCCGAACCAATCAACCCACTTGAAGGATTACTGTTCATCTTTTTTTCTTAGGGTGTCCCTATGTTCATTGGAGAAATGTTGGGGGGTATGGAGTTCTCCGACTCCCGAGCCGTCTGAAGGCAATCCTGTACAGTGAAGGGTTTTGTTTAAAACGTCTAGTGTTTTATTATGTTTCTATACATGTTGGATGCCGCCCAGCGTGCCTGGGGCAACCCAGTCCGTTGCGTGGGGCATAAAGAATAAAATTATCATTATGGAATGGGGCGACCCGCTGTGTGTGTGTGTTTGTGATTAATGCACTTGGAGGGAAGAGCTGGCTGGAACTCTAAACAGAAGCAGCAGTACACACTGCAACATTTGGTTGCAGGTCCCATTTGGGACATACCACAGATGAAGTCCCTACTTTGAAGCATTTACCATATAGAAATCCTCCTCCTCCTTTTGGACTGACAAGTGTAAAAGCATGAGACAAAAGGAGCTGGAAGGAAAGAGGAAACTTTGCACAATCTGGAAGAGAGTGAAAGAAGAAAAGAGTGGTAAAGGAACTAAACAAAAAAAAAAAACACAATAGGTGGGGGGGGGAGAAGAAAAAAATCCAAATCAAGAGGGAAAAGAGAGAGAGAAATTGGGTGGCCTGAGCGCAGGCTAATGGCCTGAGCGCAGGCCAATGGCCTGCTGGTTTTATACCTGCTGCTGGGATTGACAAAGCTGCCTCTGATTGGTTGCAAAGGCTGCTGGGATTGACAAGGCTGCCTCTGGTTGGTTAACAAGGCATTCTTTGATTGACAAGGCATCTGTCCCTCCCCTTCACCTCATAGCTCACCAATTAACCCATTAACTAACGTCTAGCCGAACCAATCAACCCACTTGAAGGATTACTGTTCATCTTTTTTTCTTAGGGTGTCCCTATGTTCATTGGAGAAATGTTGGGGGGTATGGAGTTCTCCGACTCCCGAGCCGTCTGAAGGCAATCCTGTACAGTGAAGGGTTTTGTTTAAAACGTCTAGTGTTTTATTATGTTTCTATACATGTTGGATGCCGCCCAGCGTGCCTGGGGCAACCCAGTCCGTTGCGTGGGGCATAAAGAATAAAATTATCATTATGGAATGGGGCGACCCGCTGTGTGTGTGTGTTTGTGATTAATGCACTTGGAGGGAAGAGCTGGCTGGAACTCTAAACAGAAGCAGCAGTACACACTGCAACATTTGGTTGCAGGTCCCATTTGGGACATACCACAGATGAAGTCCCTACTTTGAAGCATTTACCATATAGAAATCCTCCTCCTCCTTTTGGACTGACAAGTGTAAAAGCATGAGACAAAAGGAGCTGGAAGGAAAGAGGAAACTTTGCACAATCTGGAAGAGAGTGAAAGAAGAAAAGAGTGGTAAAGGAACTAAACAAAAAAAAAAAACACAATAGGTGGGGGGGGGAGAAGAAAAAAATCCAAATCAAGAGGGAAAAGAGAGAGAGAAATTGGGTGGCCTGAGCGCAGGCCAATGGCCTGAGCGCAGGCCAATGGCCTGCTGGTTTTATACCTGCTGCTGGGATTGACAAAGCTGCCTCTGATTGGTTGCAAAGGCTGCTGGGATTGACAAGGCTGCCTCTGGTTGGTTAACAAGGCATTCTTTGATTGACAAGGCATCTGTCCCTCCCCTTCACCTCATAGCTCACCAATTAACCCATTAACTAACGTCTAGCCGAACCAATCAACCCACTTGAAGGATTACTGTTCATCTTTTTTTCTTAGGGTGTCCCTATGTTCATTGGAGAAATGTTGGGGGGTATGGAGTTCTCCGACTCCCGAGCCGTCTGAAGGCAATCCTGTACAGTGAAGGGTTTTGTTTAAAACGTCTAGTGTTTTATTATGTTTCTATACATGTTGGATGCCGCCCAGCGTGCCTGGGGCAACCCAGTCCGTTGCGTGGGGCATAAAGAATAAAATTATCATTATGGAATGGGGCGACCCGCTGTGTGTGTGTGTTTGTGATTAATGCACTTGGAGGGAAGAGCTGGCTGGAACTCTAAACAGAAGCAGCAGTACACACTGCAACATTTGGTTGCAGGTCCCATTTGGGACATACCACAGATGAAGTCCCTACTTTGAAGCATTTACCATATAGAAATCCTCCTCCTCCTTTTGGACTGACAAGTGTAAAAGCATGAGACAAAAGGAGCTGGAAGGAAAGAGGAAACTTTGCACAATCTGGAAGAGAGTGAAAGAAGAAAAGAGTGGTAAAGGAACTAAACAAAAAAAAAAACACAATAGGTGGGGGGGGGAGAAGAAAAAAATCCAAATCAAGAGGGAAAAGAGAGAGAGAAATTGGGTGGCCTGAGCGCAGGCCAATGGCCTGAGCGCAGGCCAATGGCCTGAGCGCAGGCCAATGGCCTGCTGGTTTTATACCTGCTGCTGGGATTGACAAAGCTGCCTCTGATTGGTTGCAAAGGCTGCTGGGATTGACAAGGCTGCCTCTGGTTGGTTAACAAGGCATTCTTTGATTGACAAGGCATCTGTCCCTCCCCTTCACCTCATAGCTCACCAATTAACCCATTAACTAACGTCTAGCCGAACCAATCAACCCACTTGAAGGATTACTGTTCATCTTTTTTTCTTAGGGTGTCCCTATGTTCATTGGAGAAATGTTGGGGGGTATGGAGTTCTCCGACTCCCGAGCCGTCTGAAGGCAATCCTGTACAGTGAAGGGTTTTGTTTAAAACGTCTAGTGTTTTATTATGTTTCTATACATGTTGGATGCCGCCCAGCGTGCCTGGGGCAACCCAGTCCGTTGCGTGGGGCATAAAGAATAAAATTATCATTATGGAATGGGGCGACCCGCTGTGTGTGTGTGTTTGTGATTAATGCACTTGGAGGGAAGAGCTGGCTGGAACTCTAAACAGAAGCAGCAGTACACACTGCAACATTTGGTTGCAGGTCCCATTTGGGACATACCACAGATGAAGTCCCTACTTTGAAGCATTTACCATATAGAAATCCTCCTCCTCCTTTTGGACTGACAAGTGTAAAAGCATGAGACAAAAGGAGCTGGAAGGAAAGAGGAAACTTTGCACAATCTGGAAGAGAGTGAAAGAAGAAAAGAGTGGTAAAGGAACTAAACAAAAAAAAACAAAACACAATAGGTGGGGGGGGGAGAAGAAAAAAATCCAAATCAAGAGGGAAAAGAGAGAGAGAAATTGGGTGGCCTGAGCGCAGGCCAATGGCCTGAGCGCAGGCCAATGGCCTGAGCGCAGGCCAATGGCCTGAGCGCAGGCCAATGGCCTGAGCGCAGGCCAATGGCCTGAGCGCAGGCCAATGGCCTGAGCGCAGGCCAATGGCCTGAGCGCAGGCCAATGGCCTGAGCGCAGGCCAATGGCCTGAGCGCAGGCCAATGGCCTGAGCGCAGGCCAATGGCCTGAGCGCAGGCCAATGGCCTGAGCGCAGGCCAATGGCCTGAGCGCAGGCCAATGGCCTGAGCGCAGGCCAATGGCCTGAGCGCAGGCCAATGGCCTGAGCGCAGGCCAGGCCTGCTGGTTTTATACCTGCTGCTGGGATTGACAAAGCTGCCTCTGATTGGTTGCAAAGGCTGCTGGGATTGACAAGGCTGCCTCTGGTTGGTTAACAAGGCATTCTTTGATTGACAAGGCATCTGTCCCTCCCCTTCACCTCATAGCTCACCAATTAACCCATTAACTAACGTCTAGCCGAACCAATCAACCCACTTGAAGGATTACTGTTCATCTTTTTTTCTTAGGGTGTCCCTATGTTCATTGGAGAAATGTTGGGGGGTATGGAGTTCTCCGACTCCCGAGCCGTCTGAAGGCAATCCTGTACAGTGAAGGGTTTTGTTTAAAACGTCTAGTGTTTTATTATGTTTCTATACATGTTGGATGCCGCCCAGCGTGCCTGGGGCAACCCAGTCCGTTGCGTGGGGCATAAAGAATAAAATTATCATTATGGAATGGGGCGACCCGCTGTGTGTGTGTGTTTGTGATTAATGCACTTGGAGGGAAGAGCTGGCTGGAACTCTAAACAGAAGCAGCAGTACACACTGCAACATTTGGTTGCAGGTCCCATTTGGGACATACCACAGATGAAGTCCCTACTTTGAAGCATTTACCATATAGAAATCCTCCTCCTCCTTTTGGACTGACAAGTGTAAAAGCATGAGACAAAAGGAGCTGGAAGGAAAGAGGAAACTTTGCACAATCTGGAAGAGAGTGAAAGAAGAAAAGAGTGGTAAAGGAACTAAACAAAAAAAAACAAAACACAATAGGTGGGGGGGGGAGAAGAAAAAAATCCAAATCAAGAGGGAAAAGAGAGAGAGAAATTGGGTGGCCTGAGCGCAGGCCAATGGCCTGAGCGCAGGCCAATGGCCTGAGCGCAGGCCAATGGCCTGAGCGCAGGCCAATGGCCTGAGCGCAGGCCAATGGCCTGAGCGCAGGCCAATGGCCTGAGCGCAGGCCAATGGCCTGAGCGCAGGCCAATGGCCTGAGCGCAGGCCAATGGCCTGAGCGCAGGCCAATGGCCTGAGCGCAGGCCAATGGCCTGAGCGCAGGCCAATGGCCTGAGCGCAGGCCAATGGCCTGAGCGCAGGCCAATGGCCTGAGCGCAGGCCAGGCCTGCTGGTTTTATACCTGCTGCTGGGATTGACAAAGCTGCCTCTGATTGGTTGCAAAGGCTGCTGGGATTGACAAGGCTGCCTCTGGTTGGTTAACAAGGCATTCTTTGATTGACAAGGCATCTGTCCCTCCCCTTCACCTCATAGCTCACCAATTAACCCATTAACTAACGTCTAGCCGAACCAATCAACCCACTTGAAGGATTACTGTTCATCTTTTTTTCTTAGGGTGTCCCTATGTTCATTGGAGAAATGTTGGGGGGTATGGAGTTCTCCGACTCCCGAGCCGTCTGAAGGCAATCCTGTACAGTGAAGGGTTTTGTTTAAAACGTCTAGTGTTTTATTATGTTTCTATACATGTTGGATGCCGCCCAGCGTGCCTGGGGCAACCCAGTCCGTTGCGTGGGGCATAAAGAATAAAATTATCATTATGGAATGGGGCGACCCGCTGTGTGTGTGTGTTTGTGATTAATGCACTTGGAGGGAAGAGCTGGCTGGAACTCTAAACAGAAGCAGCAGTACACACTGCAACATTTGGTTGCAGGTCCCATTTGGGACATACCACAGATGAAGTCCCTACTTTGAAGCATTTACCATATAGAAATCCTCCTCCTCCTTTTGGACTGACAAGTGTAAAAGCATGAGACAAAAGGAGCTGGAAGGAAAGAGGAAACTTTGCACAATCTGGAAGAGAGTGAAAGAAGAAAAGAGTGGTAAAGGAACTAAACAAAAAAAAAACAAAACACAATAGGTGGGGGGGGGAGAAGAAAAAAATCCAAATCAAGAGGGAAAAGAGAGAGAGAAATTGGGTGGCCTGAGCGCAGGCCAATGGCCTGAGCGCAGGCCAATGGCCTGAGCGCAGGCCAATGGCCTGAGCGCAGGCCAATGGCCTGAGCGCAGGCCAATGGCCTGAGCGCAGGCCAATGGCCTGAGCGCAGGCCAATGGCCTGAGCGCAGGCCAATGGCCTGAGCGCAGGCCAATGGCCTGAGCGCAGGCCAATGGCCTGAGCGCAGGCCAATGGCCTGAGCGCAGGCCAATGGCCTGAGCGCAGGCCAATGGCCTGAGCGCAGGCCAATGGCCTGAGCGCAGGCCAATGGCCTGAGCGCAGGCCAGGCCTGCTGGTTTTATACCTGCTGCTGGGATTGACAAAGCTGCCTCTGATTGGTTGCAAAGGCTGCTGGGATTGACAAGGCTGCCTCTGGTTGGTTAACAAGGCATTCTTTGATTGACAAGGCATCTGTCCCTCCCCTTCACCTCATAGCTCACCAATTAACCCATTAACTAACGTCTAGCCGAACCAATCAACCCACTTGAAGGATTACTGTTCATCTTTTTTTCTTAGGGTGTCCCTATGTTCATTGGAGAAATGTTGGGGGGTATGGAGTTCTCCGACTCCCGAGCCGTCTGAAGGCAATCCTGTACAGTGAAGGGTTTTGTTTAAAACGTCTAGTGTTTTATTATGTTTCTATACATGTTGGATGCCGCCCAGCGTGCCTGGGGCAACCCAGTCCGTTGCGTGGGGCATAAAGAATAAAATTATCATTATGGAATGGGGCGACCCGCTGTGTGTGTGTGTTTGTGATTAATGCACTTGGAGGGAAGAGCTGGCTGGAACTCTAAACAGAAGCAGCAGTACACACTGCAACATTTGGTTGCAGGTCCCATTTGGGACATACCACAGATGAAGTCCCTACTTTGAAGCATTTACCATATAGAAATCCTCCTCCTCCTTTTGGACTGACAAGTGTAAAAGCATGAGACAAAAGGAGCTGGAAGGAAAGAGGAAACTTTGCACAATCTGGAAGAGAGTGAAAGAAGAAAAGAGTGGTAAAGGAACTAAACAAAAAAAAACAAAACACAATAGGTGGGGGGGGGAGAAGAAAAAAATCCAAATCAAGAGGGAAAAGAGAGAGAGAAATTGGGTGGCCTGAGCGCAGGCCAATGGCCTGCTGGTTTTATACCTGCTGCTGGGATTGACAAAGCTGCCTCTGATTGGTTGCAAAGGCTGCTGGGATTGACAAGGCTGCCTCTGGTTGGTTAACAAGGCATTCTTTGATTGACAAGGCATCTGTCCCTCCCCTTCACCTCATAGCTCACCAATTAACCCATTAACTAACGTCTAGCCGAACCAATCAACCCACTTGAAGGATTACTGTTCATCTTTTTTTCTTAGGGTGTCCCTATGTTCATTGGAGAAATGTTGGGGGGTATGGAGTTCTCCGACTCCCGAGCCGTCTGAAGGCAATCCTGTACAGTGAAGGGTTTTGTTTAAAACGTCTAGTGTTTTATTATGTTTCTATACATGTTGGATGCCGCCCAGCGTGCCTGGGGCAACCCAGTCCGTTGCGTGGGGCATAAAGAATAAAATTATCATTATGGAATGGGGCGACCCGCTGTGTGTGTGTGTTTGTGATTAATGCACTTGGAGGGAAGAGCTGGCTGGAACTCTAAACAGAAGCAGCAGTACACACTGCAACATTTGGTTGCAGGTCCCATTTGGGACATACCACAGATGAAGTCCCTACTTTGAAGCATTTACCATATAGAAATCCTCCTCCTCCTTTTGGACTGACAAGTGTAAAAGCATGAGACAAAAGGAGCTGGAAGGAAAGAGGAAACTTTGCACAATCTGGAAGAGAGTGAAAGAAGAAAAGAGTGGTAAAGGAACTAAACAAAAAAAAACAAAACACAATAGGTGGGGGGGGAGAAGAAAAAAATCCAAATCAAGAGGGAAAAGAGAGAGAGAAATTGGGTGGCCTGAGCGCAGGCCAATGGCCTGCTGGTTTTATACCTGCTGCTGGGATTGACAAAGCTGCCTCTGATTGGTTGCAAAGGCTGCTGGGATTGACAAGGCTGCCTCTGGTTGGTTAACAAGGCATTCTTTGATTGACAAGGCATCTGTCCCTCCCCTTCACCTCATAGCTCACCAATTAACCCATTAACTAACGTCTAGCCGAACCAATCAACCCACTTGAAGGATTACTGTTCATCTTTTTTTCTTAGGGTGTCCCTATGTTCATTGGAGAAATGTTGGGGGGTATGGAGTTCTCCGACTCCCGAGCCGTCTGAAGGCAATCCTGTACAGTGAAGGGTTTTGTTTAAAACGTCTAGTGTTTTATTATGTTTCTATACATGTTGGATGCCGCCCAGCGTGCCTGGGGCAACCCAGTCCGTTGCGTGGGGCATAAAGAATAAAATTATCATTATGGAATGGGGCGACCCGCTGTGTGTGTGTGTTTGTGATTAATGCACTTGGAGGGAAGAGCTGGCTGGAACTCTAAACAGAAGCAGCAGTACACACTGCAACATTTGGTTGCAGGTCCCATTTGGGACATACCACAGATGAAGTCCCTACTTTGAAGCATTTACCATATAGAAATCCTCCTCCTCCTTTTGGACTGACAAGTGTAAAAGCATGAGACAAAAGGAGCTGGAAGGAAAGAGGAAACTTTGCACAATCTGGAAGAGAGTGAAAGAAGAAAAGAGTGGTAAAGGAACTAAACAAAAAAAAACAAAACACAATAGGTGGGGGGGGAGAAGAAAAAAATCCAAATCAAGAGGGAAAAGAGAGAGAGAAATTGGGTGGCCTGAGCGCAGGCCAATGGCCTGAGCGCAGGCCAATGGCCTGAGCGCAGGCCAATGGCCTGAGCGCAGGCCAATGGCCTGAGCGCAGGCCAATGGCCTGAGCGCAGGCCAATGGCCTGAGCGCAGGCCAATGGCCTGAGCGCAGGCCAATGGCCTGAGCGCAGGCCAATGGCCTGAGCGCAGGCCAATGGCCTGAGCGCAGGCCAATGGCCTGAGCGCAGGCCAATGGCCTGAGCGCAGGCCAATGGCCTGAGCGCAGGCCAGGCCTGCTGGTTTTATACCTGCTGCTGGGATTGACAAAGCTGCCTCTGATTGGTTGCAAAGGCTGCTGGGATTGACAAGGCTGCCTCTGGTTGGTTAACAAGGCATTCTTTGATTGACAAGGCATCTGTCCCTCCCCTTCACCTCATAGCTCACCAATTAACCCATTAACTAACGTCTAGCCGAACCAATCAACCCACTTGAAGGATTACTGTTCATCTTTTTTTCTTAGGGTGTCCCTATGTTCATTGGAGAAATGTTGGGGGGTATGGAGTTCTCCGACTCCCGAGCCGTCTGAAGGCAATCCTGTACAGTGAAGGGTTTTGTTTAAAACGTCTAGTGTTTTATTATGTTTCTATACATGTTGGATGCCGCCCAGCGTGCCTGGGGCAACCCAGTCCGTTGCGTGGGGCATAAAGAATAAAATTATCATTATGGAATGGGGCGACCCGCTGTGTGTGTGTGTTTGTGATTAATGCACTTGGAGGGAAGAGCTGGCTGGAACTCTAAACAGAAGCAGCAGTACACACTGCAACATTTGGTTGCAGGTCCCATTTGGGACATACCACAGATGAAGTCCCTACTTTGAAGCATTTACCATATAGAAATCCTCCTCCTCCTTTTGGACTGACAAGTGTAAAAGCATGAGACAAAAGGAGCTGGAAGGAAAGAGGAAACTTTGCACAATCTGGAAGAGAGTGAAAGAAGAAAAGAGTGGTAAAGGAACTAAACAAAAAAAAAAACACAATAGGTGGGGGGGGGGAGAAGAAAAAAATCCAAATCAAGAGGGAAAAGAGAGAGAGAAATTGGGTGGCCTGAGCGCAGGCCAATGGCCTGCTGGTTTTATACCTGCTGCTGGGATTGACAAAGCTGCCTCTGATTGGTTGCAAAGGCTGCTGGGATTGACAAGGCTGCCTCTGGTTGGTTAACAAGGCATTCTTTGATTGACAAGGCATCTGTCCCTCCCCTTCACCTCATAGCTCACCAATTAACCCATTAACTAACGTCTAGCCGAACCAATCAACCCACTTGAAGGATTACTGTTCATCTTTTTTTCTTAGGGTGTCCCTATGTTCATTGGAGAAATGTTGGGGGGTATGGAGTTCTCCGACTCCCGAGCCGTCTGAAGGCAATCCTGTACAGTGAAGGGTTTTGTTTAAAACGTCTAGTGTTTTATTATGTTTCTATACATGTTGGATGCCGCCCAGCGTGCCTGGGGCAACCCAGTCCGTTGCGTGGGGCATAAAGAATAAAATTATCATTATGGAATGGGGCGACCCGCTGTGTGTGTGTGTTTGTGATTAATGCACTTGGAGGGAAGAGCTGGCTGGAACTCTAAACAGAAGCAGCAGTACACACTGCAACATTTGGTTGCAGGTCCCATTTGGGACATACCACAGATGAAGTCCTTACTTTGAAGCATTTACCATATAGAAATCCTCCTCCTCCTTTTGGACTGACAAGTGTAAAAGCATGAGACAAAAGGAGCTGGAAGGAAAGAGGAAACTTTGCACAATCTGGAAGAGAGTGAAAGAAGAAAAGAGTGGTAAAGGAACTAAACAAAAAAAAAAACACAATAGGTGGGGGGGGGAGAAGAAAAAAATCCAAATCAAGAGGGAAAAGAGAGAGAGAAATTGGGTGGCCTGAGCGCAGGCCAATGGCCTGCTGGTTTTATACCTGCTGCTGGGATTGACAAAGCTGCCTCTGATTGGTTGCAAAGGCTGCTGGGATTGACAAGGCTGCCTCTGGTTGGTTAACAAGGCATTCTTTGATTGACAAGGCATCTGTCCCTCCCCTTCACCTCATAGCTCACCAATTAACCCATTAACTAACGTCTAGCCGAACCAATCAACCCACTTGAAGGATTACTGTTCATCTTTTTTTCTTAGGGTGTCCCTATGTTCATTGGAGAAATGTTGGGGGGTATGGAGTTCTCCGACTCCCGAGCCGTCTGAAGGCAATCCTGTACAGTGAAGGGTTTTGTTTAAAACGTCTAGTGTTTTATTATGTTTCTATACATGTTGGATGCCGCCCAGCGTGCCTGGGGCAACCCAGTCCGTTGCGTGGGGCATAAAGAATAAAATTATCATTATGGAATGGGGCGACCCGCTGTGTGTGTGTGTTTGTGATTAATGCACTTGGAGGGAAGAGCTGGCTGGAACTCTAAACAGAAGCAGCAGTACACACTGCAACATTTGGTTGCAGGTCCCATTTGGGACATACCACAGATGAAGTCCCTACTTTGAAGCATTTACCATATAGAAATCCTCCTCCTCCTTTTGGACTGACAAGTGTAAAAGCATGAGACAAAAGGAGCTGGAAGGAAAGAGGAAACTTTGCACAATCTGGAAGAGAGTGAAAGAAGAAAAGAGTGGTAAAGGAACTAAACAAAAAAAAAAACACAATAGGTGGGGGGGGGAGAAGAAAAAAATCCAAATCAAGAGGGAAAAGAGAGAGAGAAATTGGGTGGCCTGAGCGCAGGCCAATGGCCTGCTGGTTTTATACCTGCTGCTGGGATTGACAAAGCTGCCTCTGATTGGTTGCAAAGGCTGCTGGGATTGACAAGGCTGCCTCTGGTTGGTTAACAAGGCATTCTTTGATTGACAAGGCATCTGTCCCTCCCCTTCACCTCATAGCTCACCAATTAACCCATTAACTAACGTCTAGCCGAACCAATCAACCCACTTGAAGGATTACTGTTCATCTTTTTTTCTTAGGGTGTCCCTATGTTCATTGGAGAAATGTTGGGGGGTATGGAGTTCTCCGACTCCCGAGCCGTCTGAAGGCAATCCTGTACAGTGAAGGGTTTTGTTTAAAACGTCTAGTGTTTTATTATGTTTCTATACATGTTGGATGCCGCCCAGCGTGCCTGGGGCAACCCAGTCCGTTGCGTGGGGCATAAAGAATAAAATTATCATTATGGAATGGGGCGACCCGCTGTGTGTGTGTGTTTGTGATTAATGCACTTGGAGGGAAGAGCTGGCTGGAACTCTAAACAGAAGCAGCAGTACACACTGCAACATTTGGTTGCAGGTCCCATTTGGGACATACCACAGATGAAGTCCTTACTTTGAAGCATTTACCATATAGAAATCCTCCTCCTCCTTTTGGACTGACAAGTGTAAAAGCATGAGACAAAAGGAGCTGGAAGGAAAGAGGAAACTTTGCACAATCTGGAAGAGAGTGAAAGAAGAAAAGAGTGGTAAAGGAACTAAACAAAAAAAAAAACACAATAGGTGGGGGGGGGAGAAGAAAAAAATCCAAATCAAGAGGGAAAAGAGAGAGAGAAATTGGGTGGCCTGAGCGCAGGCCAATGGCCTGCTGGTTTTATACCTGCTGCTGGGATTGACAAAGCTGCCTCTGATTGGTTGCAAAGGCTGCTGGGATTGACAAGGCTGCCTCTGGTTGGTTAACAAGGCATTCTTTGATTGACAAGGCATCTGTCCCTCCCCTTCACCTCATAGCTCACCAATTAACCCATTAACTAACGTCTAGCCGAACCAATCAACCCACTTGAAGGATTACTGTTCATCTTTTTTTCTTAGGGTGTCCCTATGTTCATTGGAGAAATGTTGGGGGGTATGGAGTTCTCCGACTCCCGAGCCGTCTGAAGGCAATCCTGTACAGTGAAGGGTTTTGTTTAAAACGTCTAGTGTTTTATTATGTTTCTATACATGTTGGATGCCGCCCAGCGTGCCTGGGGCAACCCAGTCCGTTGCGTGGGGCATAAAGAATAAAATTATCATTATGGAATGGGGCGACCCGCTGTGTGTGTGTGTTTGTGATTAATGCACTTGGAGGGAAGAGCTGGCTGGAACTCTAAACAGAAGCAGCAGTACACACTGCAACATTTGGTTGCAGGTCCCATTTGGGACATACCACAGATGAAGTCCCTACTTTGAAGCATTTACCATATAGAAATCCTCCTCCTCCTTTTGGACTGACAAGTGTAAAAGCATGAGACAAAAGGAGCTGGAAGGAAAGAGGAAACTTTGCACAATCTGGAAGAGAGTGAAAGAAGAAAAGAGTGGTAAAGGAACTAAACAAAAAAAAACAAAACACAATAGGTGGGGGGGGGAGAAGAAAAAAATCCAAATCAAGAGGGAAAAGAGAGAGAGAAATTGGGTGGCCTGAGCGCAGGCCAATGGCCTGAGCGCAGGCCAATGGCCTGAGCGCAGGCCAATGGCCTGAGCGCAGGCCAATGGCCTGAGCGCAGGCCAATGGCCTGAGCGCAGGCCAATGGCCTGAGCGCAGGCCAATGGCCTGAGCGCAGGCCAATGGCCTGAGCGCAGGCCAATGGCCTGAGCGCAGGCCAATGGCCTGAGCGCAGGCCAATGGCCTGAGCGCAGGCCAATGGCCTGAGCGCAGGCCAGGCCTGCTGGTTTTATACCTGCTGCTGGGATTGACAAAGCTGCCTCTGATTGGTTGCAAAGGCTGCTGGGATTGACAAGGCTGCCTCTGGTTGGTTAACAAGGCATTCTTTGATTGACAAGGCATCTGTCCCTCCCCTTCACCTCATAGCTCACCAATTAACCCATTAACTAACGTCTAGCCGAACCAATCAACCCACTTGAAGGATTACTGTTCATCTTTTTTTCTTAGGGTGTCCCTATGTTCATTGGAGAAATGTTGGGGGGTATGGAGTTTCTCCGACTCCCGAGCCGTCTGAAGGCAATCCTGTACAGTGAAGGGTTTTGTTTAAAACGTCTAGTGTTTTATTATGTTTCTATACATGTTGGATGCCGCCCAGCGTGCCTGGGGCAACCCAGTCCGTTGCGTGGGGCATAAAGAATAAAATTATCATTATGGAATGGGGCGACCCGCTGTGTGTGTGTGTTTGTGATTAATGCACTTGGAGGGAAGAGCTGGCTGGAACTCTAAACAGAAGCAGCAGTACACACTGCAACATTTGGTTGCAGGTCCCATTTGGGACATACCAC
>NW_028118639.1:5000-7500 GCF_965113315.1 Podarcis vaucheri | reverse complement strand
CCTAACCCTAACCCTAACCCTAACCCTAACCCTAACCCTAACCCTAACCCTAACCCCAACCCTAACCTTAGCCCTAGCCCTAACCCTAACCCTAACCCTAACCCTAGCCCTAGCCCTAACCCTAACCCTAACCCTAACCCTAACCCTAACCCTAACCCTAACCCTATCCCTAACCCTAACCCTAACCCTAACCCTAACCCTAACCCTAACCCTAACCGTAACCCTAGCCCTAGCCCTAACCCTAACCCTAACCCTAACCCTAACCCAAACCCTACAGTAACCGTAACCCTAACCCTAACCCTAACCCTAACCCTAACCCTAACCCTAACCCTAACCCTAACCTAACCCTAACCTAACCCTAACCCTAACCCTAACCCTAACCCTAACCCTAAACCCTAACCCTAACCCTAACCGTAACACTACCCCTACCACTACACCTACACCTACACCTACACCTACCCCTACCCCTACCCCTACCCATAACCCTAACCCTAACCCTAACCCTAACCCTAACCCTAACCCTAACCCTAACCCTAAACCCTAACCCTACCCCTAACCCTAACCCTAACCGTAACACTACCCCTACCACTACACCTACACCTACACCTACCCCTACCCATAACCCTAAACCTAACCCTACCGTAATCCTAACCCTAACCCCAACCCCAACCCTAACCCTAACCCTAACCCTAACCCTAACCCTAACCCTAACCCTAACCCTAACCCTAACCCTAACCCTAACCCTAACCCTAGCCCTAGCCCTAACCCTAACCCTAACCCTAACCCTAACCCTAACCCTAACCCTAACCCTAACCCTAATCCTAATCCTAATCCTAACCCTACCGTAATCCTAACCCTACCGTAATCCTAACCCCAACCCTAACCCCAACCCTAAGCCTAACCCTAACCCCAACCCTATCCCTATCCCTAAACCTAACCCTACCGTAACCCTAGCCCTAGCCCTAGCCCTAGCCCTAACCCTAACCCTAACCCTAACCCTAACCCTAACCCTAACCCTAACCCTAACCCTAATCCTAACCCTAACCCTAACCCTAGCCCTAGCCCTAACCCTAACCCTAACCGTAACCCTAGCCCTAGCCCTAACCCTAACCCTAACCCTAACCCTAACCCTATCCCTAACCCTTACCCTAACCCTAACCCTAACCCTAAACCCTAACCCTAACTCTACAGTAACCGTAACCGTAACCCTAACCCTAACCCTAACCCTAACCCTAACCCTAACACCTACCCCTACCCATAACCCTAAACCTAACCCTACCGTAATCCTAACCCTAACCCCAACCCCAACCCTAACCCTAACCCTAACCCTAACCCTAACCCTAACCCTTACCATACCCCTACTTCTACCCCTACCCCTACCCCTATCCCTATCCCTAAACCTAACCCTACCCTAACCCTAACCCTAACCCTAACCCTAACCCTAACCCTAACCCTAACCCTAACCCTAACCCTAACCCTAACCCTAACCCTAACCCTAACCCTAACCCTAACCCTACCCCTACCCCTAGCCCTAACCCTAACCCTAACCCTAACCCTAACCCTAACCCTAGCCCTAACCCTAACCCTAACCCGAACCCTAACCCTAACCCTAACCCTAACCCTAACCCTATCCCTAACCCTAACCCTAACCCTAACCCTAACCCTAACCCTAAATCCTTACCATCACCTTACCAGTACCCCTACCCCTACCCCTATCCCTAAACATAACCCTACCGTAATCCTAACCCTACCATAACCCTAACCCTAACCCTAACCCTAACCCTAAACCCTAACCCTAACCCTAACCCTAACCCTAACCCTAACCCTAACCCTAACCCTAACCCTAACCCTAACCCTAACCCTAACCCTAACCCTAACCCTAACCCTAACCCTAACCCTAACCCTAACCCTAACCCTAACCCTAACCCTAACCCTAACCCTAACCCCTATCCCTAAACCTAACCCTACCGTAATCCTAACCCTAACCCTAACCCTAACCCTAACCCTTACCATACCCCTACTTCTACTTCTACCCCTACCCCTACCCCTATCCCTAAACCTAACCCTACCGTAATCCTAACCCTAACCCTCACCCTAACCCTAACCCTAACCCTAACCCTAACCCTAACCCTAACCCTAACCCTAACCCTAGCCCTAACCCTAACCCTAACCCTAACCCTAACCCCTATCCCTATCCCTAAACCTAACCCTACCGTAACCCTAACCCTAACCCTAACCCTAACCCTAGCCCTAGCCCTAGCCCTAACCCTAACCCTAACCCTACCCTAACCCTAACCCTAACCCTAACCCTAACCCCTATCCCTAA
Organism: Podarcis vaucheri; assembly: GCF_965113315.1. NCBI lineage: Eukaryota > Metazoa > Chordata > Lepidosauria > Squamata > Lacertidae > Podarcis > Podarcis vaucheri. The sequence goes on along the minus strand of NW_028118639.1, from coordinate 5,174 downwards.
ACCTAACCCTACCGTAATCCTAACCCCAACCCTAACCCCAACCCTAACCCTAACCCTAACCCTAACCCTAACCCTAACCCTAACCCTAACCCTAACCCTTACCCTACCCCTACTTCTACCCCTACCCCTACCCCTACCCCTATCCCTATCCCTAAACCTAACCCTACCGTAACC
>NW_028118640.1:0-24388 GCF_965113315.1 Podarcis vaucheri | reverse complement strand
CCAATGGCCTGAGCGCAGGCCAATGGCCTGAGCGCAGGCCAATGGCCTGAGCGCAGGCCAATGGCCTGAGCGCAGGCCAATGGCCTGAGCGCAGGCCAATGGCCTGAGCGCAGGCCAATGGCCTGAGCGCAGGCCAATGGCCTGAGCGCAGGCCAATGGCCTGAGCGCAGGCCAATGGCCTGAGCGCAGGCCAATGGCCTGAGCGCAGGCCAATGGCCTGAGCGCAGGCCAGGCCTGCTGGTTTTATACCTGCTGCTGGGATTGACAAAGCTGCCTCTGATTGGTTGCAAAGGCTGCTGGGATTGACAAGGCTGCCTCTGGTTGGTTAACAAGGCATTCTTTGATTGACAAGGCATCTGTCCCTCCCCTTCACCTCATAGCTCACCAATTAACCCATTAACTAACGTCTAGCCGAACCAATCAACCCACTTGAAGGATTACTGTTCATCTTTTTTTTCTTAGGGTGTCCCTATGTTCATTGGAGAAATGTTGGGGGGTATGGAGTTCTCCGACTCCCGAGCCGTCTGAAGGCAATCCTGTACAGTGAAGGGTTTTGTTTAAAACGTCTAGTGTTTTATTATGTTTCTATACATGTTGGATGCCGCCCAGCGTGCCTGGGGCAACCCAGTCCGTTGCGTGGGGCATAAAGAATAAAATTATCATTATGGAATGGGGCGACCCGCTGTGTGTGTGTGTTTGTGATTAATGCACTTGGAGGGAAGAGCTGGCTGGAACTCTAAACAGAAGCAGCAGTACACACTGCAACATTTGGTTGCAGGTCCCATTTGGGACATACCACAGATGAAGTCCTTACTTTGAAGCATTTACCATATAGAAATCCTCCTCCTCCTTTTGGACTGACAAGTGTAAAAGCATGAGACAAAAGGAGCTGGAAGGAAAGAGGAAACTTTGCACAATCTGGAAGAGAGTGAAAGAAGAAAAGAGTGGTAAAGGAACTAAACAAAAAAAAAAACACAATAGGTGGGGGGGGGAGAAGAAAAAAATCCAAATCAAGAGGGAAAAGAGAGAGAGAAATTGGGTGGCCTGAGCGCAGGCCAATGGCCTGCTGGTTTTATACCTGCTGCTGGGATTGACAAAGCTGCCTCTGATTGGTTGCAAAGGCTGCTGGGATTGACAAGGCTGCCTCTGGTTGGTTAACAAGGCATTCTTTGATTGACAAGGCATCTGTCCCTCCCCTTCACCTCATAGCTCACCAATTAACCCATTAACTAACGTCTAGCCGAACCAATCAACCCACTTGAAGGATTACTGTTCATCTTTTTTTCTTAGGGTGTCCCTATGTTCATTGGAGAAATGTTGGGGGGTATGGAGTTCTCCGACTCCCGAGCCGTCTGAAGGCAATCCTGTACAGTGAAGGGTTTTGTTTAAAACGTCTAGTGTTTTATTATGTTTCTATACATGTTGGATGCCGCCCAGCGTGCCTGGGGCAACCCAGTCCGTTGCGTGGGGCATAAAGAATAAAATTATCATTATGGAATGGGGCGACCCGCTGTGTGTGTGTGTTTGTGATTAATGCACTTGGAGGGAAGAGCTGGCTGGAACTCTAAACAGAAGCAGCAGTACACACTGCAACATTTGGTTGCAGGTCCCATTTGGGACATACCACAGATGAAGTCCCTACTTTGAAGCATTTACCATATAGAAATCCTCCTCCTCCTTTTGGACTGACAAGTGTAAAAGCATGAGACAAAAGGAGCTGGAAGGAAAGAGGAAACTTTGCACAATCTGGAAGAGAGTGAAAGAAGAAAAGAGTGGTAAAGGAACTAAACAAAAAAAAAACACAATAGGTGGGGGGGGGGAGAAGAAAAAAATCCAAATCAAGAGGGAAAAGAGAGAGAGAAATTGGGTGGCCTGAGCGCAGGCCAATGGCCTGCTGGTTTTATACCTGCTGCTGGGATTGACAAAGCTGCCTCTGATTGGTTGCAAAGGCTGCTGGGATTGACAAGGCTGCCTCTGGTTGGTTAACAAGGCATTCTTTGATTGACAAGGCATCTGTCCCTCCCCTTCACCTCATAGCTCACCAATTAACCCATTAACTAACGTCTAGCCGAACCAATCAACCCACTTGAAGGATTACTGTTCATCTTTTTTTCTTAGGGTGTCCCTATGTTCATTGGAGAAATGTTGGGGGGTATGGAGTTCTCCGACTCCCGAGCCGTCTGAAGGCAATCCTGTACAGTGAAGGGTTTTGTTTAAAACGTCTAGTGTTTTATTATGTTTCTATACATGTTGGATGCCGCCCAGCGTGCCTGGGGCAACCCAGTCCGTTGCGTGGGGCATAAAGAATAAAATTATCATTATGGAATGGGGCGACCCGCTGTGTGTGTGTGTTTGTGATTAATGCACTTGGAGGGAAGAGCTGGCTGGAACTCTAAACAGAAGCAGCAGTACACACTGCAACATTTGGTTGCAGGTCCCATTTGGGACATACCACAGATGAAGTCCTTACTTTGAAGCATTTACCATATAGAAATCCTCCTCCTCCTTTTGGACTGACAAGTGTAAAAGCATGAGACAAAAGGAGCTGGAAGGAAAGAGGAAACTTTGCACAATCTGGAAGAGAGTGAAAGAAGAAAAGAGTGGTAAAGGAACTAAACAAAAAAAACAAAACACAATAGGTGGGGGGGGGAGAAGAAAAAAATCCAAATCAAGAGGGAAAAGAGAGAGAGAAATTGGGTGGCCTGAGCGCAGGCCAATGGCCTGCTGGTTTTATACCTGCTGCTGGGATTGACAAAGCTGCCTCTGATTGGTTGCAAAGGCTGCTGGGATTGACAAGGCTGCCTCTGGTTGGTTAACAAGGCATTCTTTGATTGACAAGGCATCTGTCCCTCCCCTTCACCTCATAGCTCACCAATTAACCCATTAACTAACGTCTAGCCGAACCAATCAACCCACTTGAAGGATTACTGTTCATCTTTTTTTCTTAGGGTGTCCCTATGTTCATTGGAGAAATGTTGGGGGGTATGGAGTTCTCCGACTCCCGAGCCGTCTGAAGGCAATCCTGTACAGTGAAGGGTTTTGTTTAAAACGTCTAGTGTTTTATTATGTTTCTATACATGTTGGATGCCGCCCAGCGTGCCTGGGGCAACCCAGTCCGTTGCGTGGGGCATAAAGAATAAAATTATCATTATGGAATGGGGCGACCCGCTGTGTGTGTGTGTTTGTGATTAATGCACTTGGAGGGAAGAGCTGGCTGGAACTCTAAACAGAAGCAGCAGTACACACTGCAACATTTGGTTGCAGGTCCCATTTGGGACATACCACAGATGAAGTCCCTACTTTGAAGCATTTACCATATAGAAATCCTCCTCCTCCTTTTGGACTGACAAGTGTAAAAGCATGAGACAAAAGGAGCTGGAAGGAAAGAGGAAACTTTGCACAATCTGGAAGAGAGTGAAAGAAGAAAAGAGTGGTAAAGGAACTAAACAAAAAAAACAAAACACAATAGGTGGGGGGGGGAGAAGAAAAAAATCCAAATCAAGAGGGAAAAGAGAGAGAGAAATTGGGTGGCCTGAGCGCAGGCCAATGGCCTGCTGGTTTTATACCTGCTGCTGGATTGACAAAGCTGCCTCTGATTGGTTGCAAAGGCTGCTGGGATTGACAAGGCTGCCTCTGGTTGGTTAACAAGGCATTCTTTGATTGACAAGGCATCTGTCCCTCCCCTTCACCTCATAGCTCACCAATTAACCCATTAACTAACGTCTAGCCGAACCAATCAACCCACTTGAAGGATTACTGTTCATCTTTTTTTCTTAGGGTGTCCCTATGTTCATTGGAGAAATGTTGGGGGGTATGGAGTTCTCCGACTCCCGAGCCGTCTGAAGGCAATCCTGTACAGTGAAGGGTTTTGTTTAAAACGTCTAGTGTTTTATTATGTTTCTATACATGTTGGATGCCGCCCAGCGTGCCTGGGGCAACCCAGTCCGTTGCGTGGGGCATAAAGAATAAAATTATCATTATGGAATGGGGCGACCCGCTGTGTGTGTGTGTTTGTGATTAATGCACTTGGAGGGAAGAGCTGGCTGGAACTCTAAACAGAAGCAGCAGTACACACTGCAACATTTGGTTGCAGGTCCCATTTGGGACATACCACAGATGAAGTCCCTACTTTGAAGCATTTACCATATAGAAATCCTCCTCCTCCTTTTGGACTGACAAGTGTAAAAGCATGAGACAAAAGGAGCTGGAAGGAAAGAGGAAACTTTGCACAATCTGGAAGAGAGTGAAAGAAGAAAAGAGTGGTAAAGGAACTAAACAAAAAAAAAAACACAATAGGTGGGGGGGGGGAGAAGAAAAAAATCCAAATCAAGAGGGAAAAGAGAGAGAGAAATTGGGTGGCCTGAGCGCAGGCCAATGGCCTGCTGGTTTTATACCTGCTGCTGGGATTGACAAAGCTGCCTCTGATTGGTTGCAAAGGCTGCTGGGATTGACAAGGCTGCCTCTGGTTGGTTAACAAGGCATTCTTTGATTGACAAGGCATCTGTCCCTCCCCTTCACCTCATAGCTCACCAATTAACCCATTAACTAACGTCTAGCCGAACCAATCAACCCACTTGAAGGATTACTGTTCATCTTTTTTTCTTAGGGTGTCCCTATGTTCATTGGAGAAATGTTGGGGGGTATGGAGTTCTCCGACTCCCGAGCCGTCTGAAGGCAATCCTGTACAGTGAAGGGTTTTGTTTAAAACGTCTAGTGTTTTATTATGTTTCTATACATGTTGGATGCCGCCCAGCGTGCCTGGGGCAACCCAGTCCGTTGCGTGGGGCATAAAGAATAAAATTATCATTATGGAATGGGGCGACCCGCTGTGTGTGTGTGTTTGTGATTAATGCACTTGGAGGGAAGAGCTGGCTGGAACTCTAAACAGAAGCAGCAGTACACACTGCAACATTTGGTTGCAGGTCCCATTTGGACATACCACAGATGAAGTCCTTACTTTGAAGCATTTACCATATAGAAATCCTCCTCCTCCTTTTGGACTGACAAGTGTAAAAGCATGAGACAAAAGGAGCTGGAAGGAAAGAGGAAACTTTGCACAATCTGGAAGAGAGTGAAAGAAGAAAAGAGTGGTAAAGGAACTAAACAAAAAAAAAAACACAATAGGTGGGGGGGGAGAAGAAAAAAATCCAAATCAAGAGGGAAAAGAGAGAGAGAAATTGGGTGGCCTGAGCGCAGGCCAATGGCCTGCTGGTTTTATACCTGCTGCTGGGATTGACAAAGCTGCCTCTGATTGGTTGCAAAGGCTGCTGGGATTGACAAGGCTGCCTCTGGTTGGTTAACAAGGCATTCTTTGATTGACAAGGCATCTGTCCCTCCCCTTCACCTCATAGCTCACCAATTAACCCATTAACTAACGTCTAGCCGAACCAATCAACCCACTTGAAGGATTACTGTTCATCTTTTTTTCTTAGGGTGTCCCTATGTTCATTGGAGAAATGTTGGGGGGTATGGAGTTCTCCGACTCCCGAGCCGTCTGAAGGCAATCCTGTACAGTGAAGGGTTTGTTTAAAACGTCTAGTGTTTTATTATGTTTCTATACATGTTGGATGCCGCCCAGCGTGCCTGGGGCAACCCAGTCCGTTGCGTGGGGCATAAAGAATAAAATTATCATTATGGAATGGGGCGACCCGCTGTGTGTGTGTGTTTGTGATTAATGCACTTGGAGGGAAGAGCTGGCTGGAACTCTAAACAGAAGCAGCAGTACACACTGCAACATTTGGTTGCAGGTCCCATTTGGGACATACCACAGATGAAGTCCCTACTTTGAAGCATTTACCATATAGAAATCCTCCTCCTCCTTTTGGACTGACAAGTGTAAAAGCATGAGACAAAAGGAGCTGGAAGGAAAGAGGAAACTTTGCACAATCTGGAAGAGAGTGAAAGAAGAAAAGAGTGGTAAAGGAACTAAACAAAAAAAAAACACAATAGGTGGGGGGGGGGAGAAGAAAAAAATCCAAATCAAGAGGGAAAAGAGAGAGAGAAATTGGGTGGCCTGAGCGCAGGCCAATGGCCTGCTGGTTTTATACCTGCTGCTGGGATTGACAAAGCTGCCTCTGATTGGTTGCAAAGGCTGCTGGGATTGACAAGGCTGCCTCTGGTTGGTTAACAAGGCATTCTTTGATTGACAAGGCATCTGTCCCTCCCCTTCACCTCATAGCTCACCAATTAACCCATTAACTAACGTCTAGCCGAACCAATCAACCCACTTGAAGGATTACTGTTCATCTTTTTTTCTTAGGGTGTCCCTATGTTCATTGGAGAAATGTTGGGGGGTATGGAGTTCTCCGACTCCCGAGCCGTCTGAAGGCAATCCTGTACAGTGAAGGGTTTTGTTTAAAACGTCTAGTGTTTTATTATGTTTCTATACATGTTGGATGCCGCCCAGCGTGCCTGGGGCAACCCAGTCCGTTGCGTGGGGCATAAAGAATAAAATTATCATTATGGAATGGGGCGACCCGCTGTGTGTGTGTGTTTGTGATTAATGCACTTGGAGGGAAGAGCTGGCTGGAACTCTAAACAGAAGCAGCAGTACACACTGCAACATTTGGTTGCAGGTCCCATTTGGGACATACCACAGATGAAGTCCTTACTTTGAAGCATTTACCATATAGAAATCCTCCTCCTCCTTTTGGACTGACAAGTGTAAAAGCATGAGACAAAAGGAGCTGGAAGGAAAGAGGAAACTTTGCACAATCTGGAAGAGAGTGAAAGAAGAAAAGAGTGGTAAAGGAACTAAACAAAAAAAAACAAAACACAATAGGTGGGGGGGGGAGAAGAAAAAAATCCAAATCAAGAGGGAAAAGAGAGAGAGAAATTGGGTGGCCTGAGCGCAGGCCAATGGCCTGCTGGTTTTATACCTGCTGCTGGGATTGACAAAGCTGCCTCTGATTGGTTGCAAAGGCTGCTGGGATTGACAAGGCTGCCTCTGGTTGGTTAACAAGGCATTCTTTGATTGACAAGGCATCTGTCCCTCCCCTTCACCTCATAGCTCACCAATTAACCCATTAACTAACGTCTAGCCGAACCAATCAACCCACTTGAAGGATTACTGTTCATCTTTTTTTCTTAGGGTGTCCCTATGTTCATTGGAGAAATGTTGGGGGGTATGGAGTTCTCCGACTCCCGAGCCGTCTGAAGGCAATCCTGTACAGTGAAGGGTTTTGTTTAAAACGTCTAGTGTTTTATTATGTTTCTATACATGTTGGATGCCGCCCAGCGTGCCTGGGGCAACCCAGTCCGTTGCGTGGGGCATAAAGAATAAAATTATCATTATGGAATGGGGCGACCCGCTGTGTGTGTGTGTTTGTGATTAATGCACTTGGAGGGAAGAGCTGGCTGGAACTCTAAACAGAAGCAGCAGTACACACTGCAACATTTGGTTGCAGGTCCCATTTGGGACATACCACAGATGAAGTCCCTACTTTGAAGCATTTACCATATAGAAATCCTCCTCCTCCTTTTGGACTGACAAGTGTAAAAGCATGAGACAAAAGGAGCTGGAAGGAAAGAGGAAACTTTGCACAATCTGGAAGAGAGTGAAAGAAGAAAAGAGTGGTAAAGGAACTAAACAAAAAAAACAAAACACAATAGGTGGGGGGGGGAGAAGAAAAAAATCCAAATCAAGAGGGAAAAGAGAGAGAGAAATTGGGTGGCCTGAGCGCAGGCCAATGGCCTGAGCGCAGGCCAATGGCCTGAGCGCAGGCCAATGGCCTGAGCGCAGGCCAATGGCCTGAGCGCAGGCCAATGGCCTGAGCGCAGGCCAATGGCCTGAGCGCAGGCCAATGGCCTGAGCGCAGGCCAATGGCCTGAGCGCAGGCCAATGGCCTGAGCGCAGGCCAATGGCCTGAGCGCAGGCCAATGGCCTGAGCGCAGGCCAATGGCCTGAGCGCAGGCCAATGGCCTGAGCGCAGGCCAATGGCCTGAGCGCAGGCCAATGGCCTGAGCGCAGGCCAATGGCCTGAGCGCAGGCCAATGGCCTGAGCGCAGGCCAGGCCTGCTGGTTTTATACCTGCTGCTGGGATTGACAAAGCTGCCTCTGATTGGTTGCAAAGGCTGCTGGGATTGACAAGGCTGCCTCTGGTTGGTTAACAAGGCATTCTTTGATTGACAAGGCATCTGTCCCTCCCCTTCACCTCATAGCTCACCAATTAACCCATTAACTAACGTCTAGCCGAACCAATCAACCCACTTGAAGGATTACTGTTCATCTTTTTTTCTTAGGGTGTCCCTATGTTCATTGGAGAAATGTTGGGGGGTATGGAGTTCTCCGACTCCCGAGCCGTCTGAAGGCAATCCTGTACAGTGAAGGGTTTTGTTTAAAACGTCTAGTGTTTTATTATGTTTCTATACATGTTGGATGCCGCCCAGCGTGCCTGGGGCAACCCAGTCCGTTGCGTGGGGCATAAAGAATAAAAATTATCATTATGGAATGGGGCGACCCGCTGTGTGTGTGTGTTTGTGATTAATGCACTTGGAGGGAAGAGCTGGCTGGAACTCTAAACAGAAGCAGCAGTACACACTGCAACATTTGGTTGCAGGTCCCATTTGGGACATACCACAGATGAAGTCCTTACTTTGAAGCATTTACCATATAGAAATCCTCCTCCTCCTTTTGGACTGACAAGTGTAAAAGCATGAGACAAAAGGAGCTGGAAGGAAAGAGGAAACTTTGCACAATCTGGAAGAGAGTGAAAGAAGAAAAGAGTGGTAAAGGAACTAAACAAAAAAAAAAACACAATAGGTGGGGGGGGGAGAAGAAAAAATCCAAATCAAGAGGGAAAAGAGAGAGAGAAATTGGGTGGCCTGAGCGCAGGCCAATGGCCTGCTGGTTTTATACCTGCTGCTGGGATTGACAAAGCTGCCTCTGATTGGTTGCAAAGGCTGCTGGGATTGACAAGGCTGCCTCTGGTTGGTTAACAAGGCATTCTTTGATTGACAAGGCATCTGTCCCTCCCCTTCACCTCATAGCTCACCAATTAACCCATTAACTAACGTCTAGCCGAACCAATCAACCCACTTGAAGGATTACTGTTCATCTTTTTTTCTTAGGGTGTCCCTATGTTCATTGGAGAAATGTTGGGGGGTATGGAGTTCTCCGACTCCCGAGCCGTCTGAAGGCAATCCTGTACAGTGAAGGGTTTTGTTTAAAACGTCTAGTGTTTTATTATGTTTCTATACATGTTGGATGCCGCCCAGCGTGCCTGGGGCAACCCAGTCCGTTGCGTGGGGCATAAAGAATAAAATTATCATTATGGAATGGGGCGACCCGCTGTGTGTGTGTGTTTGTGATTAATGCACTTGGAGGGAAGAGCTGGCTGGAACTCTAAACAGAAGCAGCAGTACACACTGCAACATTTGGTTGCAGGTCCCATTTGGGACATACCACAGATGAAGTCCCTACTTTGAAGCATTTACCATATAGAAATCCTCCTCCTCCTTTTGGACTGACAAGTGTAAAAGCATGAGACAAAAGGAGCTGGAAGGAAAGAGGAAACTTTGCACAATCTGGAAGAGAGTGAAAGAAGAAAAGAGTGGTAAAGGAACTAAACAAAAAAAAAAACACAATAGGTGGGGGGGGGAGAAGAAAAAAATCCAAATCAAGAGGGAAAAGAGAGAGAGAAATTGGGTGGCCTGAGCGCAGGCCAATGGCCTGCTGGTTTTATACCTGCTGCTGGGATTGACAAAGCTGCCTCTGATTGGTTGCAAAGGCTGCTGGGATTGACAAGGCTGCCTCTGGTTGGTTAACAAGGCATTCTTTGATTGACAAGGCATCTGTCCCTCCCCTTCACCTCATAGCTCACCAATTAACCCATTAACTAACGTCTAGCCGAACCAATCAACCCACTTGAAGGATTACTGTTCATCTTTTTTTCTTAGGGTGTCCCTATGTTCATTGGAGAAATGTTGGGGGGTATGGAGTTCTCCGACTCCCGAGCCGTCTGAAGGCAATCCTGTACAGTGAAGGGTTTTGTTTAAAACGTCTAGTGTTTTATTATGTTTCTATACATGTTGGATGCCGCCCAGCGTGCCTGGGGCAACCCAGTCCGTTGCGTGGGGCATAAAGAATAAAATTATCATTATGGAATGGGGCGACCCGCTGTGTGTGTGTGTTTGTGATTAATGCACTTGGAGGGAAGAGCTGGCTGGAACTCTAAACAGAAGCAGCAGTACACACTGCAACATTTGGTTGCAGGTCCCATTTGGGACATACCACAGATGAAGTCCTTACTTTGAAGCATTTACCATATAGAAATCCTCCTCCTCCTTTTGGACTGACAAGTGTAAAAGCATGAGACAAAAGGAGCTGGAAGGAAAGAGGAAACTTTGCACAATCTGGAAGAGAGTGAAAGAAGAAAAGAGTGGTAAAGGAACTAAACAAAAAAAAACAAAACACAATAGGTGGGGGGGGGAGAAGAAAAAAATCCAAATCAAGAGGGAAAAGAGAGAGAGAAATTGGGTGGCCTGAGCGCAGGCCAATGGCCTGCTGGTTTTATACCTGCTGCTGGGATTGACAAAGCTGCCTCTGATTGGTTGCAAAGGCTGCTGGGATTGACAAGGCTGCCTCTGGTTGGTTAACAAGGCATTCTTTGATTGACAAGGCATCTGTCCCTCCCCTTCACCTCATAGCTCACCAATTAACCCATTAACTAACGTCTAGCCGAACCAATCAACCCACTTGAAGGATTACTGTTCATCTTTTTTTCTTAGGGTGTCCCTATGTTCATTGGAGAAATGTTGGGGGGTATGGAGTTCTCCGACTCCCGAGCCGTCTGAAGGCAATCCTGTACAGTGAAGGGTTTTGTTTAAAACGTCTAGTGTTTTATTATGTTTCTATACATGTTGGATGCCGCCCAGCGTGCCTGGGGCAACCCAGTCCGTTGCGTGGGGCATAAAGAATAAAATTATCATTATGGAATGGGGCGACCCGCTGTGTGTGTGTGTTTGTGATTAATGCACTTGGAGGGAAGAGCTGGCTGGAACTCTAAACAGAAGCAGCAGTACACACTGCAACATTTGGTTGCAGGTCCCATTTGGGACATACCACAGATGAAGTCCCTACTTTGAAGCATTTACCATATAGAAATCCTCCTCCTCCTTTTGGACTGACAAGTGTAAAAGCATGAGACAAAAGGAGCTGGAAGGAAAGAGGAAACTTTGCACAATCTGGAAGAGAGTGAAAGAAGAAAAGAGTGGTAAAGGAACTAAACAAAAAAAAACAAAACACAATAGGTGGGGGGGGGAGAAGAAAAAAATCCAAATCAAGAGGGAAAAGAGAGAGAGAAATTGGGTGGCCTGAGCGCAGGCCAATGGCCTGAGCGCAGGCCAATGGCCTGAGCGCAGGCCAATGGCCTGAGCGCAGGCCAATGGCCTGAGCGCAGGCCAATGGCCTGAGCGCAGGCCAATGGCCTGAGCGCAGGCCAATGGCCTGAGCGCAGGCCAATGGCCTGAGCGCAGGCCAATGGCCTGAGCGCAGGCCAATGGCCTGAGCGCAGGCCAATGGCCTGAGCGCAGGCCAATGGCCTGAGCGCAGGCCAATGGCCTGAGCGCAGGCCAATGGCCTGAGCGCAGGCCAGGCCTGCTGGTTTTATACCTGCTGCTGGGATTGACAAAGCTGCCTCTGATTGGTTGCAAAGGCTGCTGGGATTGACAAGGCTGCCTCTGGTTGGTTAACAAGGCATTCTTTGATTGACAAGGCATCTGTCCCTCCCCTTCACCTCATAGCTCACCAATTAACCCATTAACTAACGTCTAGCCGAACCAATCAACCCACTTGAAGGATTACTGTTCATCTTTTTTTCTTAGGGTGTCCCTATGTTCATTGGAGAAATGTTGGGGGGTATGGAGTTCTCCGACTCCCGAGCCGTCTGAAGGCAATCCTGTACAGTGAAGGGTTTTGTTTAAAACGTCTAGTGTTTTATTATGTTTCTATACATGTTGGATGCCGCCCAGCGTGCCTGGGGCAACCCAGTCCGTTGCGTGGGGCATAAAGAATAAAATTATCATTATGGAATGGGGCGACCCGCTGTGTGTGTGTGTTTGTGATTAATGCACTTGGAGGGAAGAGCTGGCTGGAACTCTAAACAGAAGCAGCAGTACACACTGCAACATTTGGTTGCAGGTCCCATTTGGGACATACCACAGATGAAGTCCCTACTTTGAAGCATTTACCATATAGAAATCCTCCTCCTCCTTTTGGACTGACAAGTGTAAAAGCATGAGACAAAAGGAGCTGGAAGGAAAGAGGAAACTTTGCACAATCTGGAAGAGAGTGAAAGAAGAAAAGAGTGGTAAAGGAACTAAACAAAAAAAAAAAAACACAATAGGTGGGGGGGGGAGAAGAAAAAAATCCAAATCAAGAGGGAAAAGAGAGAGAGAAATTGGGTGGCCTGAGCGCAGGCCAATGGCCTGAGCGCAGGCCAATGGCCTGAGCGCAGGCCAATGGCCTGAGCGCAGGCCAATGGCCTGAGCGCAGGCCAATGGCCTGAGCGCAGGCCAATGGCCTGAGCGCAGGCCAATGGCCTGAGCGCAGGCCAATGGCCTGAGCGCAGGCCAATGGCCTGAGCGCAGGCCAATGGCCTGAGCGCAGGCCAATGGCCTGAGCGCAGGCCAATGGCCTGAGCGCAGGCCAATGGCCTGAGCGCAGGCCAATGGCCTGAGCGCAGGCCAATGGCCTGAGCGCAGGCCAATGGCCTGAGCGCAGGCCAATGGCCTGAGCGCAGGCCAATGGCCTGAGCGCAGGCCAATGGCCTGAGCGCAGGCCAGGCCTGCTGGTTTTATACCTGCTGCTGGGATTGACAAAGCTGCCTCTGATTGGTTGCAAAGGCTGCTGGGATTGACAAGGCTGCCTCTGGTTGGTTAACAAGGCATTCTTTGATTGACAAGGCATCTGTCCCTCCCCTTCACCTCATAGCTCACCAATTAACCCATTAACTAACGTCTAGCCGAACCAATCAACCCACTTGAAGGATTACTGTTCATCTTTTTTTCTTAGGGTGTCCCTATGTTCATTGGAGAAATGTTGGGGGGTATGGAGTTCTCCGACTCCCGAGCCGTCTGAAGGCAATCCTGTACAGTGAAGGGTTTTGTTTAAAACGTCTAGTGTTTTATTATGTTTCTATACATGTTGGATGCCGCCCGCGTGCCTGGGGCAACCCAGTCCGTTGCGTGGGGCATAAAGAATAAAATTATCATTATGGAATGGGGCGACCCGCTGTGTGTGTGTGTTTGTGATTAATGCACTTGGAGGGAAGAGCTGGCTGGAACTCTAAACAGAAGCAGCAGTACACACTGCAACATTTGGTTGCAGGTCCCATTTGGGACATACCACAGATGAAGTCCCTACTTTGAAGCATTTACCATATAGAAATCCTCCTCCTCCTTTTGGACTGACAAGTGTAAAAGCATGAGACAAAAGGAGCTGGAAGGAAAGAGGAAACTTTGCACAATCTGGAAGAGAGTGAAAGAAGAAAAGAGTGGTAAAGGAACTAAACAAAAAAAAACAAAACACAATAGGTGGGGGGGGGGAGAAGAAAAAAATCCAAATCAAGAGGGAAAAGAGAGAGAGAAATTGGGTGGCCTGAGCGCAGGCCAATGGCCTGAGCGCAGGCCAATGGCCTGAGCGCAGGCCAATGGCCTGAGCGCAGGCCAATGGCCTGAGCGCAGGCCAATGGCCTGAGCGCAGGCCAATGGCCTGAGCGCAGGCCAATGGCCTGAGCGCAGGCCAATGGCCTGAGCGCAGGCCAATGGCCTGAGCGCAGGCCAATGGCCTGAGCGCAGGCCAATGGCCTGAGCGCAGGCCAATGGCCTGAGCGCAGGCCAGGCCTGCTGGTTTTATACCTGCTGCTGGGATTGACAAAGCTGCCTCTGATTGGTTGCAAAGGCTGCTGGGATTGACAAGGCTGCCTCTGGTTGGTTAACAAGGCATTCTTTGATTGACAAGGCATCTGTCCCTCCCCTTCACCTCATAGCTCACCAATTAACCCATTAACTAACGTCTAGCCGAACCAATCAACCCACTTGAAGGATTACTGTTCATCTTTTTTTCTTAGGGTGTCCCTATGTTCATTGGAGAAATGTTGGGGGGTATGGAGTTCTCCGACTCCCGAGCCGTCTGAAGGCAATCCTGTACAGTGAAGGGTTTTGTTTAAAACGTCTAGTGTTTTATTATGTTTCTATACATGTTGGATGCCGCCCAGCGTGCCTGGGGCAACCCAGTCCGTTGCGTGGGGCATAAAGAATAAAATTATCATTATGGAATGGGGCGACCCGCTGTGTGTGTGTGTTTGTGATTAATGCACTTGGAGGGAAGAGCTGGCTGGAACTCTAAACAGAAGCAGCAGTACACACTGCAACATTTGGTTGCAGGTCCCATTTGGGACATACCACAGATGAAGTCCCTACTTTGAAGCATTTACCATATAGAAATCCTCCTCCTCCTTTTGGACTGACAAGTGTAAAAGCATGAGACAAAAGGAGCTGGAAGGAAAGAGGAAACTTTGCACAATCTGGAAGAGAGTGAAAGAAGAAAAGAGTGGTAAAGGAACTAAACAAAAAAAAAAACACAATAGGTGGGGGGGGGGAGAAGAAAAAAATCCAAATCAAGAGGGAAAAGAGAGAGAGAAATTGGGTGGCCTGAGCGCAGGCCAATGGCCTGAGCGCAGGCCAGGCCTGCTGGTTTTATACCTGCTGCTGGGATTGACAAAGCTGCCTCTGATTGGTTGCAAAGGCTGCTGGGATTGACAAGGCTGCCTCTGGTTGGTTAACAAGGCATTCTTTGATTGACAAGGCATCTGTCCCTCCCCTTCACCTCATAGCTCACCAATTAACCCATTAACTAACGTCTAGCCGAACCAATCAACCCACTTGAAGGATTACTGTTCATCTTTTTTTCTTAGGGTGTCCCTATGTTCATTGGAGAAATGTTGGGGGGTATGGAGTTCTCCGACTCCCGAGCCGTCTGAAGGCAATCCTGTACAGTGAAGGGTTTTGTTTAAAACGTCTAGTGTTTTATTATGTTTCTATACATGTTGGATGCCGCCCAGCGTGCCTGGGGCAACCCAGTCCGTTGCGTGGGGCATAAAGAATAAAATTATCATTATGGAATGGGGCGACCCGCTGTGTGTGTGTGTTTGTGATTAATGCACTTGGAGGGAAGAGCTGGCTGGAACTCTAAACAGAAGCAGCAGTACACACTGCAACATTTGGTTGCAGGTCCCATTTGGGACATACCACAGATGAAGTCCCTACTTTGAAGCATTTACCATATAGAAATCCTCCTCCTCCTTTTGGACTGACAAGTGTAAAAGCATGAGACAAAAGGAGCTGGAAGGAAAGAGGAAACTTTGCACAATCTGGAAGAGAGTGAAAGAAGAAAAGAGTGGTAAAGGAACTAAACAAAAAAAAACAAAACACAATAGGTGGGGGGGGGGGAGAAGAAAAAAATCCAAATCAAGAGGGAAAAGAGAGAGAGAAATTGGGTGGCCTGAGCGCAGGCCAATGGCCTGAGCGCAGGCCAATGGCCTGAGCGCAGGCCAATGGCCTGAGCGCAGGCCAATGGCCTGAGCGCAGGCCAATGGCCTGAGCGCAGGCCAATGGCCTGAGCGCAGGCCAATGGCCTGAGCGCAGGCCAATGGCCTGAGCGCAGGCCAATGGCCTGAGCGCAGGCCAATGGCCTGAGCGCAGGCCAATGGCCTGAGCGCAGGCCAATGGCCTGAGCGCAGGCCAATGGCCTGAGCGCAGGCCAATGGCCTGAGCGCAGGCCAATGGCCTGAGCGCAGGCCAATGGCCTGAGCGCAGGCCAATGGCCTGAGCGCAGGCCAATGGCCTGAGCGCAGGCCAGGCCTGCTGGTTTTATACCTGCTGCTGGGATTGACAAAGCTGCCTCTGATTGGTTGCAAAGGCTGCTGGGATTGACAAGGCTGCCTCTGGTTGGTTAACAAGGCATTCTTTGATTGACAAGGCATCTGTCCCTCCCCTTCACCTCATAGCTCACCAATTAACCCATTAACTAACGTCTAGCCGAACCAATCAACCCACTTGAAGGATTACTGTTCATCTTTTTTTCTTAGGGTGTCCCTATGTTCATTGGAGAAATGTTGGGGGGTATGGAGTTCTCCGACTCCCGAGCCGTCTGAAGGCAATCCTGTACAGTGAAGGGTTTTGTTTAAAACGTCTAGTGTTTTATTATGTTTCTATACATGTTGGATGCCGCCCAGCGTGCCTGGGGCAACCCAGTCCGTTGCGTGGGGCATAAAGAATAAAATTATCATTATGGAATGGGGCGACCCGCTGTGTGTGTGTGTTTGTGATTAATGCACTTGGAGGGAAGAGCTGGCTGGAACTCTAAACAGAAGCAGCAGTACACACTGCAACATTTGGTTGCAGGTCCCATTTGGGACATACCACAGATGAAGTCCCTACTTTGAAGCATTTACCATATAGAAATCCTCCTCCTCCTTTTGGACTGACAAGTGTAAAAGCATGAGACAAAAGGAGCTGGAAGGAAAGAGGAAACTTTGCACAATCTGGAAGAGAGTGAAAGAAGAAAAGAGTGGTAAAGGAACTAAACAAAAAAAAACAAAACACAATAGGTGGGGGGGGGAGAAGAAAAAAATCCAAATCAAGAGGGAAAAGAGAGAGAGAAATTGGGTGGCCTGAGCGCAGGCCAATGGCCTGAGCGCAGGCCAATGGCCTGAGCGCAGGCCAATGGCCTGAGCGCAGGCCAATGGCCTGAGCGCAGGCCAATGGCCTGAGCGCAGGCCAATGGCCTGAGCGCAGGCCAATGGCCTGAGCGCAGGCCAATGGCCTGAGCGCAGGCCAATGGCCTGAGCGCAGGCCAATGGCCTGAGCGCAGGCCAATGGCCTGAGCGCAGGCCAATGGCCTGAGCGCAGGCCAATGGCCTGAGCGCAGGCCAATGGCCTGAGCGCAGGCCAGGCCTGCTGGTTTTATACCTGCTGCTGGGATTGACAAAGCTGCCTCTGATTGGTTGCAAAGGCTGCTGGGATTGACAAGGCTGCCTCTGGTTGGTTAACAAGGCATTCTTTGATTGACAAGGCATCTGTCCCTCCCCTTCACCTCATAGCTCACCAATTAACCCATTAACTAACGTCTAGCCGAACCAATCAACCCACTTGAAGGATTACTGTTCATCTTTTTTTCTTAGGGTGTCCCTATGTTCATTGGAGAAATGTTGGGGGGTATGGAGTTCTCCGACTCCCGAGCCGTCTGAAGGCAATCCTGTACAGTGAAGGGTTTTGTTTAAAACGTCTAGTGTTTTATTATGTTTCTATACATGTTGGATGCCGCCCAGCGTGCCTGGGGCAACCCAGTCCGTTGCGTGGGGCATAAAGAATAAAATTATCATTATGGAATGGGGCGACCCGCTGTGTGTGTGTGTTTGTGATTAATGCACTTGGAGGGAAGAGCTGGCTGGAACTCTAAACAGAAGCAGCAGTACACACTGCAACATTTGGTTGCAGGTCCCATTTGGGACATACCACAGATGAAGTCCCTACTTTGAAGCATTTACCATATAGAAATCCTCCTCCTCCTTTTGGACTGACAAGTGTAAAAGCATGAGACAAAAGGAGCTGGAAGGAAAGAGGAAACTTTGCACAATCTGGAAGAGAGTGAAAGAAGAAAAGAGTGGTAAAGGAACTAAACAAAAAAAAACAAAACACAATAGGTGGGGGGGGGAGAAGAAAAAAATCCAAATCAAGAGGGAAAAGAGAGAGAGAAATTGGGTGGCCTGAGCGCAGGCCAATGGCCTGAGCGCAGGCCAATGGCCTGCTGGTTTTATACCTGCTGCTGGGATTGACAAAGCTGCCTCTGATTGGTTGCAAAGGCTGCTGGGATTGACAAGGCTGCCTCTGGTTGGTTAACAAGGCATTCTTTGATTGACAAGGCATCTGTCCCTCCCCTTCACCTCATAGCTCACCAATTAACCCATTAACTAACGTCTAGCCGAACCAATCAACCCACTTGAAGGATTACTGTTCATCTTTTTTTCTTAGGGTGTCCCTATGTTCATTGGAGAAATGTTGGGGGGTATGGAGTTCTCCGACTCCCGAGCCGTCTGAAGGCAATCCTGTACAGTGAAGGGTTTTGTTTAAAACGTCTAGTGTTTTATTATGTTTCTATACATGTTGGATGCCGCCCAGCGTGCCTGGGGCAACCCAGTCCGTTGCGTGGGGCATAAAGAATAAAATTATCATTATGGAATGGGGCGACCCGCTGTGTGTGTGTGTTTGTGATTAATGCACTTGGAGGGAAGAGCTGGCTGGAACTCTAAACAGAAGCAGCAGTACACACTGCAACATTTGGTTGCAGGTCCCATTTGGGACATACCACAGATGAAGTCCCTACTTTGAAGCATTTACCATATAGAAATCCTCCTCCTCCTTTTGGACTGACAAGTGTAAAAGCATGAGACAAAAGGAGCTGGAAGGAAAGAGGAAACTTTGCACAATCTGGAAGAGAGTGAAAGAAGAAAAGAGTGGTAAAGGAACTAAACAAAAAAAAAAAAACACAATAGGTGGGGGGGGGGAGAAGAAAAAAATCCAAATCAAGAGGGAAAAGAGAGAGAGAAATTGGGTGGCCTGAGCGCAGGCCAATGGCCTGAGCGCAGGCCAATGGCCTGAGCGCAGGCCAATGGCCTGAGCGCAGGCCAATGGCCTGAGCGCAGGCCAATGGCCTGAGCGCAGGCCAATGGCCTGAGCGCAGGCCAATGGCCTGAGCGCAGGCCAATGGCCTGAGCGCAGGCCAATGGCCTGAGCGCAGGCCAATGGCCTGAGCGCAGGCCAATGGCCTGAGCGCAGGCCAATGGCCTGAGCGCAGGCCAATGGCCTGAGCGCAGGCCAATGGCCTGAGCGCAGGCCAATGGCCTGAGCGCAGGCCAGGCCTGCTGGTTTTATACCTGCTGCTGGGATTGACAAAGCTGCCTCTGATTGGTTGCAAAGGCTGCTGGGATTGACAAGGCTGCCTCTGGTTGGTTAACAAGGCATTCTTTGATTGACAAGGCATCTGTCCCTCCCCTTCACCTCATAGCTCACCAATTAACCCATTAACTAACGTCTAGCCGAACCAATCAACCCACTTGAAGGATTACTGTTCATCTTTTTTTCTTAGGGTGTCCCTATGTTCATTGGAGAAATGTTGGGGGGTATGGAGTTCTCCGACTCCCGAGCCGTCTGAAGGCAATCCTGTACAGTGAAGGGTTTTGTTTAAAACGTCTAGTGTTTTATTATGTTTCTATACATGTTGGATGCCGCCCAGCGTGCCTGGGGCAACCCAGTCCGTTGCGTGGGGCATAAAGAATAAAATTATCATTATGGAATGGGGCGACCCGCTGTGTGTGTGTGTTTGTGATTAATGCACTTGGAGGGAAGAGCTGGCTGGAACTCTAAACAGAAGCAGCAGTACACACTGCAACATTTGGTTGCAGGTCCCATTTGGGACATACCACAGATGAAGTCCCTACTTTGAAGCATTTACCATATAGAAATCCTCCTCCTCCTTTTGGACTGACAAGTGTAAAAGCATGAGACAAAAGGAGCTGGAAGGAAAGAGGAAACTTTGCACAATCTGGAAGAGAGTGAAAGAAGAAAAGAGTGGTAAAGGAACTAAACAAAAAAAAAACAAAACACAATAGGTGGGGGGGGGAGAAGAAAAAAATCCAAATCAAGAGGGAAAAGAGAGAGAGAAATTGGGTGGCCTGAGCGCAGGCCAATGGCCTGAGCGCAGGCCAATGGCCTGAGCGCAGGCCAATGGCCTGAGCGCAGGCCAATGGCCTGAGCGCAGGCCAATGGCCTGAGCGCAGGCCAATGGCCTGAGCGCAGGCCAATGGCCTGAGCGCAGGCCAATGGCCTGAGCGCAGGCCAATGGCCTGAGCGCAGGCCAATGGCCTGAGCGCAGGCCAATGGCCTGAGCGCAGGCCAATGGCCTGAGCGCAGGCCAATGGCCTGAGCGCAGGCCAATGGCCTGAGCGCAGGCCAATGGCCTGAGCGCAGGCCAATGGCCTGAGCGCAGGCCAGGCCTGCTGGTTTTATACCTGCTGCTGGGATTGACAAAGCTGCCTCTGATTGGTTGCAAAGGCTGCTGGGATTGACAAGGCTGCCTCTGGTTGGTTAACAAGGCATTCTTTGATTGACAAGGCATCTGTCCCTCCCCTTCACCTCATAGCTCACCAATTAACCCATTAACTAACGTCTAGCCGAACCAATCAACCCACTTGAAGGATTACTGTTCATCTTTTTTTCTTAGGGTGTCCCTATGTTCATTGGAGAAATGTTGGGGGGTATGGAGTTCTCCGACTCCCGAGCCGTCTGAAGGCAATCCTGTACAGTGAAGGGTTTTGTTTAAAACGTCTAGTGTTTTATTATGTTTCTATACATGTTGGATGCCGCCCAGCGTGCCTGGGGCAACCCAGTCCGTTGCGTGGGGCATAAAGAATAAAATTATCATTATGGAATGGGGCGACCCGCTGTGTGTGTGTGTTTGTGATTAATGCACTTGGAGGGAAGAGCTGGCTGGAACTCTAAACAGAAGCAGCAGTACACACTGCAACATTTGGTTGCAGGTCCCATTTGGGACATACCACAGATGAAGTCCTTACTTTGAAGCATTTACCATATAGAAATCCTCCTCCTCCTTTTGGACTGACAAGTGTAAAAGCATGAGACAAAAGGAGCTGGAAGGAAAGAGGAAACTTTGCACAATCTGGAAGAGAGTGAAAGAAGAAAAGAGTGGTAAAGGAACTAAACAAAAAAAAAAACACAATAGGTGGGGGGGGGGAGAAGAAAAAAATCCAAATCAAGAGGGAAAAGAGAGAGAGAAATTGGGTGGCCTGAGCGCAGGCCAATGGCCTGCTGGTTTTATACCTGCTGCTGGGATTGACAAAGCTGCCTCTGATTGGTTGCAAAGGCTGCTGGGATTGACAAGGCTGCCTCTGGTTGGTTAACAAGGCATTCTTTGATTGACAAGGCATCTGTCCCTCCCCTTCACCTCATAGCTCACCAATTAACCCATTAACTAACGTCTAGCCGAACCAATCAACCCACTTGAAGGATTACTGTTCATCTTTTTTTCTTAGGGTGTCCCTATGTTCATTGGAGAAATGTTGGGGGGTATGGAGTTCTCCGACTCCCGAGCCGTCTGAAGGCAATCCTGTACAGTGAAGGGTTTTGTTTAAAACGTCTAGTGTTTTATTATGTTTCTATACATGTTGGATGCCGCCCAGCGTGCCTGGGGCAACCCAGTCCGTTGCGTGGGGCATAAAGAATAAAATTATCATTATGGAATGGGGCGACCCGCTGTG
This sequence comes from Podarcis vaucheri, assembly GCF_965113315.1. Lineage (NCBI taxonomy): Eukaryota > Metazoa > Chordata > Lepidosauria > Squamata > Lacertidae > Podarcis > Podarcis vaucheri. Next base: position 3,053 of record NW_028118640.1, on the reverse strand, counting down.
TGTGTGTGTTTGTGATTAATGCACTTGGAGGGAAGAGCTGGCTGGAACTCTAAACAGAAGCAGCAGTACACACTGCAACATTTGGTTGCAGGTCCCATTTGGGACATACCACAGATGAAGTCCTTACTTTGAAGCATTTACCATATAGAAATCCTCCTCCTCCTTTTGGACTGACAAGTGTAAAAGCATGAGACAAAAGGAGCTGGAAGGAAAGAGGAAACTTTGCACAATCTGGAAGAGAGTGAAAGAAGAAAAGAGTGGTAAAGGAACTAAACAAAAAAAAAAACACAATAGGTGGGGGGGGGGAGAAGAAAAAAATCCAAATCAAGAGGGAAAAGAGAGAGAGAAATTGGGTGGCCTGAGCGCAGGCCAATGGCCTGCTGGTTTTATACCTGCTGCTGGGATTGACAAAGCTGCCTCTGATTGGTTGCAAAGGCTGCTGGGATTGACAAGGCTGCCTCTGGTTGGTTAACAAGGCATTCTTTGATTGACAAGGCATCTGTCCCTCCCCTTCACCTCATAGCTCACCAATTAACCCATTAACTAACGTCTAGCCGAACCAATCAACCCACTTGAAGGATTACTGTTCATCTTTTTTTCTTAGGGTGTCCCTATGTTCATTGGAGAAATGTTGGGGGGTATGGAGTTCTCCGACTCCCGAGCCGTCTGAAGGCAATCCTGTACAGTGAAGGGTTTTGTTTAAAACGTCTAGTGTTTTATTATGTTTCTATACATGTTGGATGCCGCCCAGCGTGCCTGGGGCAACCCAGTCCGTTGCGTGGGGCATAAAGAATAAAATTATCATTATGGAATGGGGCGACCCGCTGTGTGTGTGTGTTTGTGATTAATGCACTTGGAGGGAAGAGCTGGCTGGAACTCTAAACAGAAGCAGCAGTACACACTGCAACATTTGGTTGCAGGTCCCATTTGGGACATACCACAGATGAAGTCCCTACTTTGAAGCATTTACCATATAGAAATCCTCCTCCTCCTTTTGGACTGACAAGTGTAAAAGCATGAGACAAAAGGAGCTGGAAGGAAAGAGGAAACTTTGCACAATCTGGAAGAGAGTGAAAGAAGAAAAGAGTGGTAAAGGAACTAAACAAAAAAAAAAAAAACACAATAGGTGGGGGGGGGGAGAAGAAAAAAATCCAAATCAAGAGGGAAAAGAGAGAGAGAAATTGGGTGGCCTGAGCGCAGGCCAATGGCCTGAGCGCAGGCCAATGGCCTGCTGGTTTTATACCTGCTGCTGGGATTGACAAAGCTGCCTCTGATTGGTTGCAAAGGCTGCTGGGATTGACAAGGCTGCCTCTGGTTGGTTAACAAGGCATTCTTTGATTGACAAGGCATCTGTCCCTCCCCTTCACCTCATAGCTCACCAATTAACCCATTAACTAACGTCTAGCCGAACCAATCAACCCACTTGAAGGATTACTGTTCATCTTTTTTTCTTAGGGTGTCCCTATGTTCATTGGAGAAATGTTGGGGGGTATGGAGTTCTCCGACTCCCGAGCCGTCTGAAGGCAATCCTGTACAGTGAAGGGTTTTGTTTAAAACGTCTAGTGTTTTATTATGTTTCTATACATGTTGGATGCCGCCCAGCGTGCCTGGGGCAACCCAGTCCGTTGCGTGGGGCATAAAGAATAAAATTATCATTATGGAATGGGGCGACCCGCTGTGTGTGTGTGTTTGTGATTAATGCACTTGGAGGGAAGAGCTGGCTGGAACTCTAAACAGAAGCAGCAGTACACACTGCAACATTTGGTTGCAGGTCCCATTTGGGACATACCACAGATGAAGTCCCTACTTTGAAGCATTTACCATATAGAAATCCTCCTCCTCCTTTTGGACTGACAAGTGTAAAAGCATGAGACAAAAGGAGCTGGAAGGAAAGAGGAAACTTTGCACAATCTGGAAGAGAGTGAAAGAAGAAAAGAGTGGTAAAGGAACTAAACAAAAAAAAACAAAACACAATAGGTGGGGGGGGGAGAAGAAAAAATCCAAATCAAGAGGGAAAAGAGAGAGAGAAATTGGGTGGCCTGAGCGCAGGCCAATGGCCTGAGCGCAGGCCAATGGCCTGAGCGCAGGCCAATGGCCTGAGCGCAGGCCAATGGCCTGAGCGCAGGCCAATGGCCTGAGCGCAGGCCAATGGCCTGAGCGCAGGCCAATGGCCTGAGCGCAGGCCAATGGCCTGAGCGCAGGCCAATGGCCTGAGCGCAGGCCAATGGCCTGAGCGCAGGCCAATGGCCTGAGCGCAGGCCAATGGCCTGAGCGCAGGCAGGCCTGCTGGTTTTATACCTGCTGCTGGGATTGACAAAGCTGCCTCTGATTGGTTGCAAAGGCTGCTGGGATTGACAAGGCTGCCTCTGGTTGGTTAACAAGGCATTCTTTGATTGACAAGGCATCTGTCCCTCCCCTTCACCTCATAGCTCACCAATTAACCCATTAACTAACGTCTAGCCGAACCAATCAACCCACTTGAAGGATTACTGTTCATCTTTTTTTCTTAGGGTGTCCCTATGTTCATTGGAGAAATGTTGGGGGGTATGGAGTTCTCCGACTCCGAGCCGTCTGAAGGCAATCCTGTACAGTGAAGGGTTTTGTTTAAAACGTCTAGTGTTTTATTATGTTTCTATACATGTTGGATGCCGCCCAGCGTGCCTGGGCAACCCAGTCCGTTGCGTGGGGCATAAAGAATAAAATTATCATTATGGAATGGGGCGACCCGCTGTGTGTGTGTGTTTGTGATTAATGCACTTGGAGGGAAGAGCTGGCTGGAACTCTAAACAGAAGCAGCAGTACACACTGCAACATTTGGTTGCAGGTCCCATTTGGGACATACCACAGATGAAGTCCCTACTTTGAAGCATTTACCATATAGAAATCCTCCTCCTCCTTTTGGACTGACAAGTGTAAAAGCATGAGACAAAAGGAGCTGGAAGGAAAGAGGAAACTTTGCACAATCTGGAAGAGAGTGAAAGAAGAAAAGAGTGGTAAAGGAACTAAACAAAAAAAAACAAAACACAATAGGTGGGGGGGGGAGAAGAAAAAAA
>NW_028118641.1:20000-25000 GCF_965113315.1 Podarcis vaucheri | reverse complement strand
CTACGCAATTTGTGGAGGGATAAAGATCCGGCGCTTCAGAATGCAGATGCCTTTATCAAAGCGATGGATGCGTGTTTTTTGTCTACTATTGATGTGGATCTTGCCCGACGGGAGATTCATGGACTAAAACAAGGGAGGGCAAGCGTCCGGCAGTACCACGCCCGCTTTTTTGCGCTGGTCAGTGCCTTAGAGTGGGACCGGGATTCGCCCCCTGTCAGAGACCTGTTCTGGGAGGGTCTAAGCTCTGCGGTCAAGGATGAGATTGCAAGGGGGGAGAGGCCCCGAAGCACGCAGGAGGTGGTCCAAAGGGCGCTGACTGTGGGGGTGAGGCTGGAAGAACGTCCATGGTGCAGAGATGAAGGACGTGGAGGGCGCGAAGCAGCGAGAAGTTTCTCTTTCATTCCAAGAGAAGCAGCGCGTGCGCAATCCACACCTCCGCCTGGAGGGGGAGGGGAACCGATGGAGGTTGGAGGTGCAAGGGCTCAGTCAGCAGCCAGAGCCCAAGCACCGACAGCAGTGAAAGCGAAGCCTCCTAGAGGGAACAGGAAGTGTTACATCTGCGAGGATCCAGGCCATTTGGCGAAAGAGTGTCCCCGGAGGCTCCACAAGCACACTGCAGCCTCAGCAATGGTGACTGCAGCAACGCAGCAAGGAGAACCACAGCAGGGAAACGACGATGTCTGGCTGGAGACAGAGGCACTGGGGCCCAGCCAGACGCATCAGTGAAGCAGTCCCCAGCGATCTTGCAACCCACGGACCCCCTCCCACCCAAACCAGTAGTGCAGCTCACAGCATCTCTCCAGCTACCCGATGGCGTCACTATCGAAGTGCCGCTTTCTGTGGATTCTGGAAGCAACGCAGACTTTATAGCGCAGGATTTTGTGGAGCAGCACGCTATACAGCTACTGCCTGCCACTCTGCCCCTGCAAGTCGTCACAGTGGATGGCAGAGAGTTGCTAGGGGGGCAGGTGGTGAAGCAAACGCCACCGATGGTGATGCGCCTTGGCAACCACAGGGAAGTCATCAGTTTTAATGTCACCCAACTGTCGGACACGCCCATTGTGTTGGGCATGAGTTGGCTGGACAGGCACAGTCCGACACTGGCTTGGTACCAGAGACAGCTGATCTTCGGCTCCTCTTATTGCGTAGAACACTGCATCCTGCCCAGACAGGAGGGAGAGGAGGAGGAATCACCACTGCAGTTGGGAACGTTGCAAGCAGTCCCCCACAAATACGCAGACTTTCTGGAGGTCTTCTGCGAGAAAGAGGCTGACAAGCTACCACCGCACAGGCAATATGACTGCAAGATTGACCTCCTACCAGGGGCGACGCTGCCGAAAGGGAAGCTGTATTCCATGTCTGAGGACGAATTACAGGAACTCAAACAGTTCATAGATCACAATTTGCAGCGCGGTTTCATCCGGGAGTCCAGGGCAGTAGGGGGCAGTCCTGTTTTCTTCGTGAAGAAGAAAGACACGCCCCAAAAGAGACTGGTGGTGGATTTTCGCCTCTTAAACAAGATGACCAAGCCTTCTGATTTCCCCATGCCCAGGATTGACGACCTACTAGCGACGGTGCGCAAGGGACGCGTGTTCACCAAGTTGGACCTGCGAGGTGCGTACAATCTCATCCGCATGAGGGAGGGCGATGAGTGGAAGACAGCCATGTTCACGCCTCTGGGCACCTACGAATACAGAGTGATGCCGTTTGGATTGCAAAACGGTTCTCACTGTTTCCAAGCTTTCATGCATCATGTGTTGGCGGGACTCCTTTACAAGAAGTGCGTCTGCTTTCTGGATGACATCCTGATATTCTCCGAATCGCAGCAAGCCCATGACCAAGATGTTCGGGAGGTGCTGAAGAGGCTGCAGCAGCATAGACTGTACGCCAAACTGGAGAAGTGCCAGTTCGACACGACGGAGGTGGATTTCTTGGGTTACAAGTTGTCGGACAAGGGGCTGGCCATGGACAGCGCCAAGGTTCGTGCGGTGTTGGATTGGAAGAGCCCGCGCAACCGGAAGGAGGTCCAGCGGTTTGTCGGCTTCGCCAACTTCTATCGCAAGTTTATCAAGGGGTTCGCGATGCAGACGGCGGCCATTACGGACACGCTAAGCTCCAAGAAAAAGAAATTCATCTGGACGGAGCAGGCGGAGCAGTCCTTTCAAGCACTCAAGCGTCTCTTCGCGTCGGAAGAGCAACTGCTGCATATCGACCCCAGCAGACCGATGCGGGTAGAGACAGACGCGTCCGATAGAGCAGTGGGAGCTGTCCTGCTGCAAAGGGACCCACAGGGGGTCTGGAGGCCGGGAGCGTTCTACTCCAGAAAGCTCAGCAAGTCGGAGCAGAACTACACCATCTGGGACAGGGAGTTGCTGGCCATTCATGCAGCTTTCAAGGCGTGGAGGCACTTCCTGATCGGCGCCAAGCACACGGTGCAGGTCTGCACGGATCACAAGAATCTGGAGCACTGGCGCACGGCTCAGTTCCTGAACCAGAGGCAGATACGTTGGGCAGAGTTCTTTGCTGACTTCAATTTCCGAATAGAGTACGTCCCAGGTGACACCAACGTCACGACGCCAGCGGCAGCCATGCACATCTTCGCGCCAACAGCGTGGGCGTGCGCTTCAGTCACAGTAGACCTGGATGCGGTGCGGCGGGCGTTGCAGGACGACTCCTTCGCGCAGGCGAAGATGGCAGAGGTGCACAAGGGCACGGCGAAGGGCGACGAGTTCCAGATACGAGACGGCTTGCTCTTACGTAAAGGGGCCATCTACGTGCCGGGAGACGAACTTCGCGCCAGGGTACTGCAGCAGCTGCACGACGCACCCACGGCCGGGCACTTTGGCACGGAAAAAACGGTGGAATTAGTCGCAAGGGACTTTTGGTGGCCCAGACTGAGAGGGGAAGTCGCGGACTACGTTGCGAGGTGCGACACCTGCCAGAGGGCCAAACCGGTGCACAAACCACCGGCGGGACTGCTGGAACCGCTGCAAACGCCGTTTGAACCGTGGGAGAGGGTGGCCCTGGACTTTGTTACGGATCTACCCAGCTCGAGAGGCAAGACAGCTGTACTAGTGGTGGTGGACTTGTTCACCAAGATGGCACATTTCATTCCGTGTGCGAAGGTGGCCACGGCGGAACAAACCGCCAAACTGTTCATAGATCACGTGTTCAAAGTGCATGGTCTGCCGCGGTCTATCCTGTCCGACCGCGGGCGCCAGTTCGTCTCGAATTTCTGGCAGAAGCTGATGAGTTTTCTAAATGTCAAGGTCGATCTGGCATCAGCAAGACACCCGCAGACCAACGGGCAAGCAGAGAGGGTCAATGCCATCATGCAGCAGTACCTGAGATGCTATGCCAATCAACAACCTGCGACCTGGGTGGATTACCTGCCGCTCGCCGAGTTCGCTTACAACAACACGAAGCACGTGTCCACAGGGGTGACGCCGTTCTTCGCCAACAATGGGCGGAATCCCAGAACCTTCCCGGGACGGGAGAGAGTGGGGGACGGAGAACCACAGACGGCGGACGCGTTCGCGTCAGAGTTGCAGGCGGTACACGATCAACTCAGACGGCAGCTGGAGCTAGCTAAGCACGCCTACAAGGTGCAAGCTGACAAGCACAGGCGGGTTGGCGAAGAGATCCAAGTGGGAGACTGGGTCTGGTTGGCAGCCCACGCAGTGCCGACCAGGTCACTGGCCAAGAAGAAGTTGGGGCACAAGCAAATTGGTCCGTACCAAGTCGAAGCACAGATCAACCCGGTAGCCTTCCGACTGGTGCTGCCGGAGGGTTCCAGAATGCATCCGGTGTTCCACAGGTCGGTGCTCACTCCCTACAAGGCACCTCACAGATTCCAGGAGCCAGGGACGGCACCGAGTCCGTTCCGGGAGCGGACGGAGACGCGAGGGGTGACGCAGCAAGACCCCATCAACGAGGTCACGGAGATTTTGGACTCCAGATGGGGGGAAGAGGGAGTCGAATACCTCCTAGCCAGAGAGGGCACCCGGGCCAGCGCCAATAGCTGGGTGCCAGACTACGCTTTGGAGGAACCCTTGCTCAAGGACGAGTTTCATGCCCTTTTCCCACACAGACCCATGCCAGCGAGCTTCTTCGACGACTGGCTGTTCACGCCCACACTTTCTTCCAGCACGTTCCATGGATTCGACTCGGACGGGGAACCCGCACTGAGCACCCGTTCCCCAGAAGGATCGCCGGCGGGTTCGGCGTCAGACACCTCGTATTGGTGGGACGATCGACCGGAGGAGCAATGGCGCCGGAAGTGGCTGGAGATGCCAGGTCGAGCGACCGACGCAGAGACTGACATGGACGTGTTCGGGGAGGACCTTGGGTTCGAGCACGGCGGTACAGAGATGGAAGCGGAACGGGTCAACGTCGGCGACCGCGAGGAGGAAGACTCGGAGGCCTTCAGTTGGCGGCCAACCACGGGGAGCGAACTGTATCCGGCATTCCCTCCCGTGATGATGGAGCACCCAGCACCCACACCTGAAAGCGGGGAGGGGGGAAGGGGGGGCTTCGAGGGGGGGATGGATGTCAGGGGTTCAGGAGCAGAGACGCAGAGAAGGGAAGAAGCAGAGAGCGAGGGGGAGGAATCCGAAGGGAAAATGAGTGATGATGACGACCCGAGATCTCCAAGCCTAAGCAGTGAGTCAGAGGACTCCCAAAAGGGAGCCCCAGTGAGCAGAGCAAGGGGGGGATCCGGGGGGACACCCCAGGAGGAAGGGAACAGAGGAGATTCAGAGAGTAGCAGCTGGAAGTCGGGACCCACGCTCATAACTGAGAGCGGCAGCAGCTGGAAGTCGGGACCCACGCTCAAGACTGAGAGCAGCAGGGAGGAAGGTAGCCAGGCATCGGGTTCCGGAGGCTGTCAGCAGGAGGGAGGGCACGAGTCAGGGGTGGTCACGCCCTCCTCAGAGAGCGAGGCAACGGTTAAGAGGAAAGTAGAGAGTTGGGCGCGCGCGCCAAGTTCAAATGCAGCGGAA
>NW_028118641.1:0-5000 GCF_965113315.1 Podarcis vaucheri | reverse complement strand
TCCCCTCTAAGATCTCATTACAGACATCCTTTAACGGTTGTATCAACCATTCCTTTAACGATTTGTAATATCTGGAAGTCAGTCCATCTGGCCCTGGAGATTTGCCCAATTGCATGTCCTGAATGGCACCCTCTATCTCTTGTTCTGTTATTCTCTGGTTTAGATCCACCTTACTTTGAGGAGAGATTTTTTGTAATCCATGTTTATTAAGGAATTTATCTATGTCTTCTTCATTTTGTAATCCTTGGGAATAAAGTTTTTTGAAATAACTCACAAAACAGTTTCTTATCTCATTTGGTTTAGATATGGTCCTTCCATCCACTTCCAAACTTGAAACTGTATTTAATTTCTGTCTTTTCTTGAGTTGCCATGCCAAGAGTTTGCCACATTTGTCTGCCGACTCAAATGTCTTTTGTCTCATTTGCTTTATTTTCCACTCTATCTCTTGGTTCATCAATTCCATATATTGTGTTTGATACAATTTAATCTCCCTCAAAATCTCCTGGGACTTTGGTTTTGACCTTAATTTTTTCTCTCCTTCTTTTATCTTTTCCAAAAATTTTTCTCTTTTCTCCTTCTGCTTTCTCTTCTTTATTGAGTTTTGTTGAATCAAAAACCCTCGCATCACAGCTTTACTTGCGTCCCAGATCACTCTTCTTTCCACATCGCCCCTTAGATTGATTTCAAAATAGTCCTTTAAGGTTTTTTGGGCCTTCAAGTGGAACTCTCTATCTCGAAACAGGGTGTCATTCATTCTCCATCTAAACTGACCAGTTGTTGTAAGTTTCATTTCCATCTTCACGGCGTTATGGTCGGAGCAGGTTTTTGGGCAGATTTCTACCTTCTTAATCTTCGGAGCCATTCCACTAGTAATCCAGATTTGGTCGATTCTGGTCCAGGTCATCTTTGCTTGGGAGAAAAAGGTTCCCTCTCTTTCAAGAGGGTTCCTTGTTCTCCAAATGTCTATTAAGTCCATATTTTCAGTCATTTCAAAAAAAGTCTTCGGGAGTCTCCCTTCTTTAGTGAGTATCAGTCTTTGTGTCTTGTCCATGTTTGTAGAAACTACACCATTCATATCTCCCATGATTATCATGTTATATTCCAAATAGTCCATCAGGGTTTCATGAAGTTTTTTGAAGAATTCTGCTTTACCTTCATTTGGTGCATAAATCCCAATTATCAAAAATTTTTCTCCTTGTGCTTGAATCTCCACCGCCAAATATCTTCCTTCTTCATCTTTAAAAATCATTTTTGGGGCCCACTTCTCTTTTACATAGATCACAACTCCTCTTTTTTTCACTTTGTCCGACGAGATAAATTCTTGTCCCAATTTTTTATTCATAAGCAGTCTCCTGTGGGCTCTGGTTATGTGAGTTTCCTGTAAACAAATCACGTCCAGTTGTTCTCTGTACAAAATGTGGAATACTTGTCGTCTCTTCAAAGGCATGTTCATCCCATTACAATTCCAGCTAAGGAGTTGCAGGGCCATCTTGTTATTTTTCTGGTATTCCTCCAACTGCTCCCAATTGTTGTTCCTCCTCTGTTGGTGGTGGAAGGTTCTGTCCAAATGAGAGGTTCAAGATATCTATTACACTCCTTTGCTCAGCAATTGGGTCTATAGTTCCTTTCTGTAGATCTTCTTGATTTTTATGCAGGAAGCTGTCTTTATCCTGTGTCGTCTTTATTTTCACCTTCTTCCCCCTATAGTCAAAGGACAGTCCCTGTGGAAATTCCCACCTAAAACGAATGTTGTTCTTCTTGAGCAGGTAAACCTAACCCTAACCCTAACCCTAACCCTAACCCTAACCCTAACCCTAACCCTAACCCTAATCTTAACCCTAACCCCAACCCCAACCCCAACCCCAACCCCAACCCAACCCTAACCATAACCGTAACCGTAACCGTAACCGTAACCCTAGCCCAAACCCTAACCCTAGCCCTAGCCCTAACCCTAACCCTAACCCTAACCCTAACCCTAACCCTAACCCTAACCCTAACCATAACCCTCACCAAAACGCTAACCCTAACCCTAACCGCAACCCTAACCCTAAGCCTAACCCTAACCAAAACCCAAACCCTAACCCTAACCCTAACCCTAACAGAAACGCTAAACCTAACCCTAAACCTAACCCTAACGCCAATCCTAACCCTAACCCTAACCCTAACCCTAACCCCAATCCTAACCTTAACCCTAACCCTAACGGTAACACTAACCCTAACCCTAACCCTAACCCTAACTCTAACCCTAACCGTAGCCCTAGCCCTAACCCTAACCCTAACCCTAACCCTAATCTTAACTGTAACCCTAACCCTAACCCTAACCCCAACCCCAACCCTAACCCTAACCCTAACCCTAACCCTAACCCTTACCCTAACCCTAAACCTAACCCTAACCCTAACCCTAACCCTAACCCTAACAAGAATCCTAACCCTAACCCTAACCGTAACCCTAACCCTAACCCTAACCCTAACCCTAACCCTAACCCTAACCCTAACCCTAGCCCTAGCCCTAGCCCTAGCCCTAGCCCTAGCATTAGCCCTAGCCCTAACCCTATCCCTAACCCGAACCCGAACCCGAACCCTAACCCTAACCCATCCCTAACCCTAATCCTAACCCTAACACTAACCCTAACCCTAACCGTAATCCTCACCCTAACCCTAACCCTAACCCTAACCCTAACCCTAACCCGTAATCCCATCCCTAAGCCAAACCCTAATCCTAACCCTCGCCCCAATCCTAACCCTAACCTTAACCCTAACCCTATCTCTAACCCCAACCCTAACCCTAACCCTAACCCTAACCCTAACCCTAACCCTAACAACAATCCTAACCCTAACCCTAACCGTAACCCTAACCCTAACCCTAAGCCCAATCCTAACCTTAACCCTAACCCTAACCCTAACCCTAACCCTAACCCTAACCCTAACCCTACCCCAACCCCAGCCCTAACCCTAACCCTAACCCTAACCCTAACCCTAACAACAGTCCTAACCCTAACCCTAACCGAATAGCTAAACCTAACCCTAACCGTAACCGTAACCGTAACCCTAGCCCTAACCCTAACCCTAACCCTAACCCTCACCCTAAGGTAAAGGTAAAGGTACCCCTGCCCGAACGGGCCAGTCTTGACAGACTGTGGGGTTTGTGCGCCCATCTCACATTTATTGGCCGGGGGCCAGCGCTGTCCGGGGACACTTCCGGGTCACGTGGCCAGCGTGACAAAGCTGCATCTGGCGAGCCAGAGCCGCACACGGAACGCCGTTTACCTTCCCGCTGGTAAGCGGTACCTATTTATCTACTTGCACCCGGAGGTGCTTTCGAACTGCTAGGTGGGCAGGCGCTGGGACCGAGCAGCGGGAGCGCACCCCGCCGCGGGGATTCGAACCGCCGACCTTTCGATCGGCAAGCCCTAGGCGTTGAGGCTTTAGCCCACAGCGCCACCCGCGTCCCTAACCCTAACCCTAACCCTAACCCTAACCCTAGCCCTAACCCTAACCCTAACCCTAACCCTAATCTTAACCGTAACCCTAACCCTAACCCTAACCCCAACCCCAACCCCAACCCCAACCCCAATCCCAATCCCAATCCTAACCCTAACCCTAACCCTAACCCTAACCCTAACCCTAACCCTATCCCTATCCCTAACCCTAACCCTAACCCTAACAACAATCCTAACCCTAACCCTAACCGTAACCCTAACCCTAACCCTAACCCTAACCGAAACGCTAAACCTAACCCTAACCCTAACCCTAACCCTAACCCTAACCCTAACGCTAACAGCAATCCTAACCGTAACCCTAACCATAACCCTAACCCTAACCCTAACCCTAAGCCCAATCCTAACCTTAACCCTAACCCTAACCCTAACCGTAACCCTAACCCTAACCCTAACCCTAACCCTAACCCTAACCCTAACCATAACCGTAACCATAACCCTAACCATAACTCTAACCCTAACCCTAACCCTAATCTTAACCGTAACCCTAACCCTAACCCCAACCCCAACCCTGACCCTAACCCTAACCCTAACCCTAACACTAACCCTAACACTAACCCTAACACTAACCCTAACACTAACCCTAACCCTAACACTAACCCTAACCCTAACCCTAACCGTAACCCTAACCCTAACCCTAACCCTAACCCTAACCCTAGCCCTAGCCCTAGCCCTAACCCTAACCCTAACCCTAACCCTAATCTTAACCGTAACCCTAACCCTAACCCTAACCCCAACCCCAACCCTAACCCTAACCCTAACCCTAACCCTAACCCTAACAACAATCCTAACCCAAACCGTAACCCTAACCGTAACCCTAACTCTAACCGAAACGCTAACCCTAACCCTAACCGTAACCCTAACCCTAACCCTAACCCTAACCCTAACCCTAACCTTAACCCTAACCCTAACCCTAACCCTAACCCTAACCTTAACCCTAACCCTAACCCTAACCCTAACTCTAACATTAACCCTAACCCTAACCCTAACCCTAACCCTGACGCTAACCCTAACCCTAACCCTAACCCTAACCCTAACCCTAACCCTAACCTTAACCCTAACCCTAACTCTCACCCTAACCCTAACCCTAACCCTAATCTTAACCGTAACCGTAACTCTAACCCTAACCCTAACCCTAACCCTAACCCTAACCCTAACTCTAACAACAATCCTAACCCTAACCCTAACCCTAACCGTAACCCTAACCCTAACCCTAACCCTAACCGAAACGCTAACCCTAACCCTAACCCTAACCCTAACCCTAACCCTAACCCTAACCCTAACCCTAACCGAAACGCTAACCCTAACCCTAACCCTAACCCTAACCCTAACCCTAACCGTAACCGTAACCGTAACCGTAACCCTAGCCCAAACCCTAACCCTAGCCCTAACCCTAACCCTAATCCTAACCCTAACCCTAACCCTAACCATAACCCTAACCAAAACGCTAACCCTAACCCTAACCGCAACCCTAACCCTAAGCCTAACCCTAACCAAAACCCA
>NW_028118642.1:15000-22500 GCF_965113315.1 Podarcis vaucheri | reverse complement strand
CCTACCCCTACCCCTATCCCTAAACCTAACCCTACCGTAATCCTAACCCTAACCCTCACCCTCACCCTCACCCTCACCCTAACCCTAACCCTAACCCTAACCCTAACCCTAACCCTAACCCTAACCCTAACCCTAACCCTAACCCTAACCCTAGCCCTAGCCCTAACCCTAGCCCTAACCCTAACCCTAACCCAAACCCTAACCCCTATCCCTAAACCTAACCCTACCGTAATCCTAACCCTAACCCTAACCCCAACCCTAACCCTAACCCTAACCCTAACCCTAACCCTAACCCTAACCCTAACCCTAACCCTTACCCTACCCCTACTTCTACCCCTACCCCTACCCCTATCCCTATCCCTATCCCTATCCCTAAACCTAACCCTAACCCTAAACCTAAACCTAACCCTAACCCTAACCCTAACCCAAACCCTACAGTTTCCCTAAACCTAACCCTACCGTAATCCTAACCCTAACCCTAACCCTAACCCTAACCCTAACCCTAACCCTAACCCTAACCCTAACCCTAACCCTAACCCTAACCCTTACCCTAACCCTACTTCTTCCCCTACCCCTACCCCTACCCCTATCCCTATCCCTATCCCTATCCCTATCCCTAAACCTAACCCTACCGTAACCCTAGCCCTAACCCTAACCCTAACCCTAACCCTAACCCTAATCCTAACCCTACCGTAATCCTAACCCTAACCCTAACCCTAACCCTAACCCTAACCCTAACCCTTACCATACCCCTACTTCTACCCCTACCCCTATTTCTATCCCTAAACCTAACCCTACCGTAATCCTAACCCTAACCCTAACCCTAACCCCAACCCTAACCCTAGCCCTAACCCTAACCCTAACCCTAACCCTAACCCTAACCCTACCCCTACCCCTAGCCCTAGCCCTAACCCTAACCCTAACCCTAACCCTAACCCTAACCCTACCGTAACCCTAGCCCTGGCCCTAACCCTAACCCTAACCCTAACCCTAACCCTAACCCTAACCCTAATCCTAACCCTACCGTAACCCTAACCCTAACCCTAACCCTAACCCTTACCATACCCCTACTTCTACCCCTACCCCTATCCCTATCCCTAACCCTAGCCCTAACCGTAACCCTAACCCTAACCCTAACCCTAACCCTAACCCTAACCCTAACCCTAACCCTAACCCTAACCCTAACCCTAACCCTAACCCTAACCCTAACCCTAAACCCTAACCCTAACCCTAACCCTAACCCTAACCCTAACCCTAACCGTAACACTACCCCTACCACTACACCTACACCTACACCTACCCCTACCCATAACCCTAAACCTAACCCTAACCCTAACCCTAACCCTAACCCTAACCCTAACCCTAACCCTAACCCTAACCCTAACCCTAACCCTAACCCTAACCCTAACCCTAACCCTAACCCCAACCCAGCCCTAACCCTAATCCTAACCCTAAACCTAACCCTAACCCTAACCCTAACCCTAGCCCTAACCGTAACCCTAACCCTAAGCCTAACCCTAACCCTAACCCTAACCCTAACCCTAACCCTAACCCTAACCCCTACCCCTATCCCTAAACCTAACCCTACCATAATCCTAACCCTAACCCTAACCCTAACCCTAACCCTAACCCTAACCCTAACCCTAACCCTAACCCTAACCCTAACCCTAACCCTAACCCTTACCATACCCCTACTTCTACTTCTACCCCTACCCCTACCCCTATCCCTAAACCTAACCCTACCGTAATCCTAAGCCTAACCCTAACCCTCACCCTCACCCTAACCCTAACCCTAACCCTAACCCTAACCCTAACCCTAACCCTAACCCTAACCCTAACTGTCAGGGGTTCAGGAGCAGAGACGCAGAGAAGGGAGGAAGCAGAGAGCGAGGGGGAGGAATCCGAAGGGAAAATGAGTGATGATGACGACCCGAGATCTCCAAGCCTAAGCAGTGAGTCAGAGGACTCCCAAAAGGGAGCCCCAGTGAGCAGAGCAAGGGGGGGATCCGGGGGGACACCCCAGGAGGAAGGGAACAGAGGAGATTCAGAGAGTAGCAGCTGGAAGTCGGGACCCACGCTCATAACTGAGAGCGGCAGCAGCTGGAAGTCGGGACCCACGCTCAAGACTGAGAGCAGCAGGGAGGAAGGTAGCCAGGCATCGGGTTCCGGAGGCTGTCAGCAGGAGGGAGGGCACGAGTCAGGGGTGGTCACGCCCTCCTCAGAGAGCGAGGCAACGGTTAAGAGGAAAGTAGAGAGTTGGGCGCGCGCGCCAAGTTCAAATGCAACGGAAGCTGGAGCAGTAAGCAGCCCGGAGAGTGAGCCAGGTCCCAAAGCCCGCCGCAAGGAGGCAGAAGGATCAGGGGGGTCAGCGTCAGAGGAGAGTAGAAGGGAGGAGGCCCAGGGGGGCAGAAGGACCCAGAGACGTAGGGAGAGGCGAAGGAGGTGGAGCAAGGCTAGGGTATTAAGCTGGTGTGCAAGAGGCGGGGACTCAGACGGGTCTTCGCCGACCTAGGGCAGAAGGTGTAGAGCTGCACGCTGCAGTTCGGAAATGAAACCTGTAACTTAATAAAGACTCTTATAAAGTGAACGCTGGCGGACTTGGTCCTATGTGAGCTGGGACTGGGTGGCAGCTCTGACAGTAAGACCCGTCTCTAAAAAAGCTTCGGACACCTGATATATCGCAGCGGAGAGAGAGGCAGCTGGAGGAGGGGATCGGTGTTTGGGAGCAAGCTCACGACGTTTAGCAGAGATGACGGAAGCAGAGACAGTTGCAGCGCTGCAACAGGCAGTTACCCAATTGAACGCGGAGGTACTGGCATCCAAGAAGAGGGAGGAGGATGCGGCAGCCGCCTACAGAGATCTCCACGCCAGGTTTGAAGCATGGGTTAAACACGGGCAGCCAGGACCCAGACCGGAGGGGGTTGGGTTGGCACGGAGAGCAGGAGGGCTTGTGGCTCACTTCGATGGGAATTTACAACAGTACCCCAATTTTCGAGCAGACGTAATGTGCGCACTGCAACTGCTGGCAAAAGACTTTAGAGATGAGGAAGAGAAAGTGGGGTTCATACTATCCCATTTGCATGGGGATGCTAAAGCGTGGCTACGCAATTTGTGGAGGGATAAAGATCCGGCGCTTCAGAATGCAGATGCCTTTATCAAAGCGATGGATGCGTGTTTTTTGTCTACTATTGATGTGGATCTTGCCCGACGGGAGATTCATGGACTAAAACAAGGGAGGGCAAGCGTCCGGCAGTACCACGCCCGCTTTTTTGCGCTGGTCAGTGCTTTAGAGTGGGACCGGGATTCGCCCCCTGTCAGAGACCTGTTCTGGGAGGGTCTAAGCTCTGCGGTCAAGGATGAAATTGCAAGGGGGGAGAGGCCCCGAAGCACGCAGGAGGTGGTCCAAAGGGCGCTGACTGTGGGGGTGAGGCTGGAAGAACGTCCATGGTGCAGAGATGAAGGACGTGGAGGGCGCGAAGCAGCGAGAAGTTTCTCTTTCGTTCCAAGAGAAGCAGCGCGTGCGCAATCCACACCTCCGCCTGGAGGGGGAGGGGAACCGATGGAGGTGGGAGGTGCAAGGGCTCAGTCAGCAGCCAGAGCCCAAGCACCGACAGCAGTGAAAGCGAAGCCTCCTAGAGGGAACAGGAAGTGTTACATCTGCGAGGATCCAGGCCATTTGGCGAAAGAGTGTCCCCGGAGGCTCCACAAGCACACTGCAGCCTCAGCAATGGTGACTGCAGCAACGCAGCAAGGAGAACCACAGCAGGGAAACGACGATGTCTGGCTGGAGACAGAGGCACTGGGGCCCAGCCAGACGCATCAGTGAAGCAGTCCCCAGCGATCTTGCAACCCACGGACCCCCTCCCACCCAAACCAGTAGTACAGCTCACAGCATCTCTCCAGCTACCCGATGGCGTCACTATCGAAGTGCCGCTTTCTGTGGATTCTGGAAGCAACGCAGACTTTATAGCGCAGGATTTTGTGGAGCAGCACGCTATACAGCTACTGCCTGCCACTCTGCCCCTGCAAGTCGTCACAGTGGATGGCAGAGAGTTGCTAGGGGGGCAGGTGGTGAAGCAAACGCCACCGATGGTGATGCGCCTTGGCAACCACAGGGAAGTCATCAGTTTTAATGTCACCCAACTGTCGGACACGCCCATTGTGTTGGGCATGAGTTGGCTGGACAGGCACAGTCCGACACTGGCTTGGTACCAGAGACAGCTGATCTTCGGCTCCTCTTATTGCGCAGAACACTGCATCCTGCCCAGACAGGAGGGAGAGGAGGAGGAATCACAACTGCAGTTGGGAACGTTGCAAGCAGTCCCCCACAAATACGCAGACTTTCTGGAGGTCTTCTGCGAGAAAGAGGCTGACAAGCTACCACCGCACAGGCAATATGACTGCAAGATTGACCTCCTACCAGGGGCGACGCTGCCGAAAGGGAAGCTGTATTCCATGTCTGAGGACGAATTACAGGAACTCAAACAGTTCATAGATCACAATTTGCAGCGCGGTTTCATCCGGGAGTCCAGGGCAGTAGGGGGCAGTCCTGTTTTCTTCGTGAAGAAGAAAGACACGCCCCAAAAAAGACTGGTGGTGGATTTTCGCCTCTTAAACAAGATGACCAAGCCTTCTGATTTCCCCATGCCCAGGATTGACGACCTACTAGCGACGGTGCGCAAGGGACGCGTGTTCACCAAGTTGGACCTGCGAGGTGCGTACAATCTCATCCGCATGAGGGAGGGCGATGAGTGGAAGACAGCCATGTTCACGCCTCTGGGCACCTACGAATACAGAGTGATGCCGTTTGGATTGCAAAACGGTTCTCACTGTTTCCAAGCTTTCATGCATCATGTGTTGGCGGGACTCCTTTACAAGAAGTGCGTCTGCTTTCTGGATGACATCCTGATATTCTCCGAATCGCAGCAAGCCCATGACCAAGATGTTCGGGAGGTGCTGAAGAGGCTGCAGCAGCATAGACTGTACGCCAAACTGGAGAAATGCCAGTTCGACACGACGGAGGTGGATTTCTTGGGTTACAAGTTGTCGGACAAGGGGCTAGCCATGGACAGCGCCAAGGTTCGTGCGGTGTTGGATTGGAAGAGCCCGCGCAACCGGAAGGAGGTCCAGCGGTTTGTCGGCTTCGCCAACTTCTATCGCAAGTTTATCAAGGGGTTCGCGATGCAGACGGCGGCCATTACGGACACGCTAAGCTCCAAGAAAAAGAAATTCATCTGGACGGAGCAGGCGGAGCAGTCCTTTCAGGCACTCAAGCGTCTCTTCGCGTCGGAAGAGCAACTGCTGCATATCGACCCCAGCAGACCGATGCGGGTAGAGACAGACGCGTCCGATAGAGCAGTGGGAGCTGTCCTGTTGCAAAGGGACCCACAGGGGGTCTGGAGGCCGGGAGCGTTCTACTCCAGAAAGCTCAGCAAGTCGGAGCAGAACTACACCATCTGGGACAGGGAGTTGCTGGCCATTCATGCAGCTTTCAAGGCGTGGAGGCACTTCCTGATCGGCGCCAAGCACACGGTGCAGGTCTGCACGGATCACAAGAATCTGGAGCACTGGCGCACGGCTCAGTTCCTGAACCAGAGGCAGATACGTTGGGCGGAGTTCTTTGCTGACTTCAATTTCCGAATAGAGTACGTCCCAGGCGACACCAACGTCATGGCGGATGCACTGTCCCGCAAACCGCAATACCTCGAAGAGGCGACGCCAGCGGCAGCCATGCACATCTTCGCGCCAACAGCGTGGGCGTGCGCTTCAGCCACAGTAGACCTGGATGCGGTGCGGCGGGCGTTGCAGGACGACTCCTTCGCGCAGGCGAAGATGGCAGAGGTGCACAAGGGCACGGCGAAGGGCGACGAGTTCCAGATACGAGACGGCTTGCTCTTACGTAAAGGGGCCATCTACGTGCCGGGAGACGAACTTCGCGCCAGGGTACTGCAGCAGCTGCACGACGCACCCACGGCCGGGCACTTTGGCACGGAAAAAACGGTGGAATTAGTCGCAAGGGACTTTTGGTGGCCCAGACGGAGAGGGGAAGTCGCGGACTACGTTGCGAGGTGCGACACCTGCCAGAGGGCCAAACCGGTGCACAAACCACCGGCGGGACTGCTGGAACCGCTGCAAACGCCGTTTGAACCGTGGGAGAGGGTGGCCCTGGACTTTGTTACGGATCTACCCAGCTCGAGAGGCAAGACAGCTGTACTAGTGGTGGTGGACTTGTTCACCAAGATGGCACATTTCATTCCGTGTGCGAAGGTGGCCACGGCGGAACAAACCGCCAAACTGTTCATAGATCACGTGTTCAAAGTGCATGGTCTGCCGCGGTCTATCCTGTCCGACCGCGGGCGCCAGTTCGTCTCGAATTTCTGGCAGAAGCTGATGAGTTTTCTAAATGTCAAGGTCGATCTGGCATCAGCAAGACACCCGCAGACCAACGGGCAAGCAGAGAGGGTCAATGCCATCATGCAGCAGTACCTGAGATGCTATGCCAATCAACAACCTGCGACCTGGGTGGATTACCTGCCGCTCGCCGAGTTCGCTTACAACAACACGAAGCACGTGTCCACAGGGGTGACTCCGTTCTTCGCCAACAATGGGAGGAATCCCAGAACCTTCCCGGGACGGGAGAGAGTGGGGGACGGAGAACCACAGACGGCGGACGCGTTCGCGTCAGAGTTGCAGGCGGTACACGATCAACTCAGACGGCAGCTGGAGCTAGCTAAGCACGCCTACAAGGTGCAAGCTGACAAGCACAGGCGGGTTGGCGAAGAGATCCAAGTGGGAGACTGGGTCTGGTTGGCAGCCCACGCAGTGCCGACCAGGTCACTAGCCAAGAAGAAGTTGGGGCACAAGCAAATTGGGCCGTACCAAGTCGAAGCACAGATCAACCCGGTAGCCTTCCGACTGGCGCTGCCGGAGGGTTCCAGAATGCATCCGGTGTTCCACAGGTCGGTGCTCACTCCCTACAAGGCACCTCACAGATTCCAGGAGCCAGGGACGGCACCGAGTCCGTTCCGGGAGCGGACGGAGACGCGAGGGGTGACGCAGCAAGACCCCATCAACGAGGTCACGGAGATTTTGGACTCCAGATGGGGGGAAGAGGGAGTCGAATACCTCCTAGCCAGAGAGGGCACCCGGGCCAGCGCCAATAGCTGGGTGCCAGACTACGCTTTGGAGGAACCCCTGATCAAGGACGAGTTTCATGCCCTTTTCCCACACAGACCCATGCCAGCGAGCTTCTTCGACGACTGGCTGTTCACGCCCACACTTTCTTCCAGCACGTTCCATGGCTTCGACTCGGACGGGGAACCCGCACTGAGCACCCGTTCCCCAGAAGGATCGCCGGCGGGTTCGGCGTCAGACACCTCGTATTGGTGGGACGATCGACCGGAGGAGCAATGGCGCCGGAAGTGGCTGGAGATGCCAGGTCGAGCGACCGACGCAGAGACTGACATGGAAGTGTTCGGGGAGGACCTTGGGTTCGAGCAC
>NW_028118643.1:0-25493 GCF_965113315.1 Podarcis vaucheri | reverse complement strand
TTGTTTACCTCTTATGCTGTATGACAAAACTGAGGGGAGTTTCAACTGTCAATTGTAATAAGGAATTAAAAGGAAAAAATTTAAAAAAATCAAGGCTAACACAAGCACCTTGCATGAGCCTAAGATACACTTTAAACTCCAGTGTGTATGTTTATATTGCTATGTGCATCATTTTCAGGTTTAACCATAGTAAATAAGGAAAAGAGAAGGGTTTGACTATTTGCAGAGCACTTAATTTACTGCAAATTGGAAAGCCAAAATTCTGTAACCCCAAAATGCCAAAATATACAATTTACTGTGAGTAGGGGGGAAATGCGGCCATGTAAACCATGCAAATACTTGGTCTGATCTATCATATTTTATTTAATTGATGCAAGTTATTCATTATCAGCAGAAGAAACTAAAATGCTACCATACTAGGTTGAATACTGTGACCCAATTACAAGACAGTGCAATAGCTGAGGTGACAAAGTGGTGTCTCAATGAATATGAGCAAATATTTGGTAAGTGAAGAGGAAGAATGCTGCAAGTTGTTTTAGACTGAGGATAGTCCTATACATATCTCCTCAGAAGTAAGCCCCAGTGAACTCAATAGAACTTACTTCTGAGTAGACGTGTATCAGATTGTGTTGTTACCCTGGGCACTAAAAGTCCATACTAAGCTCTCTTAATGAATTGGGGGGACGGGACTTTTCCAATGATGTAAGCAACCCCTGAAAAGCTAGGACTGGTTTCTGATCCAAAGAAAAGGGGGAGGTAAACGCTTTGCAAAAAAGTTGTATAAACATTTTAACAGGCACTTCCAAGGGGGGGTGAGGAAGAGAGACCATAAGCTATGCAGATGCAAAGTATTGGGCAAGTCCTTATCTACATGGTTGCATTTCACTACAGGGCCAGTGTGTTATATCAGAGCAGGGGTTGGCAACTTAAGGGCCTTGGGCCACAAGCGGCCCACGGGAGTCGTTTAACCGGCCCCCGAGCCGCCCACTTGGCGAGTCCCCACACACTGCGCTAAACCGGCACAGCACGGCATGGGGACTTGCTTTCGCAGCACTGAAAATAACATCTGCACAGTAGTAAAGCAGCAAAATAGTTTGCAAAAATAATTAAATAATTAAATAATAAAACATCAGATTGTAATAAATGTTCTGTCTTCTATAATCTCTTTTGCATTTTGCTTGAAGAATATAATTAGTGGAGCTCATTCCCACCTCCTCCAGTGGTGTATTTAGCAAACTGTGTCTGCTTGGTTCCTTCCTACCAGCCCATGGCAGGAACAAAGCACAAACCTTGGTTTAGCGTTGCATACAAACTGGGGACCTTGGTTTGTTTTGCTCAAACCACTAAGCCAGGAACAAACTACCAAAACATGCAAATACTGCCGTTGTGTCTCTCCTGCTGGCCCAACTGAGCTCATGACTTATCCAAACTCACCCAGTCCATTCTTTGAGGAGCCAGGATTGGCCCTGGAACCAAGCCGAAAGCTCTGTCCCATAGATTAAACTTCCTCTTGGTGTTTATTCATTTCTGACCAGCAGTATTTATCCTGAAAAATCACCCAGTCCATTCTTTGAGGAGCCAGGATTGGCCCTGGAACCAAGCCTAAAGCTCTGTCCCATAGATAAACTTCCTCTTGATGTTTATTCATTTCTGACCAGCAGTATTTATCCTGAAAAATCACCTGGAACCTTAGCGCAAGTGCTGTTTGTATAGATCTATTTACATTGATTTGAAGAGAAGGACATGTTCCTAACGATAAAATTTAGAAAACAGTACATGCAGGTACGTGAACTAGCATCTTGAGAGACAGTATACATCCAGTTACTAGATGCAAGAGAATGGCCATATCTAGGGCTGCTTTGTTTAATTTATTTATCTGTTTAAAATGTTTGATAAACTGAAAATTAATTGGGCAGCAAAATTTAAATATATATTCTTTTCAATACAAATGCATATAAAATCTTGTTAAAAGAGGTATTCTTCCTTTTCTCACACAAGAGGGCTGGATGCTTCTTACAAGTTGATGCCTACTAGGAAATACATATGCATTCTTTTTTTACAAAAAAAGCCAAGCAAACAATGTTGCTTCAGAAATTCTGCAAAATTGAGTTGATTGATCATTTAACTAAAACTCGTATGATTTATTGATCAGGTTGCAACGTAGTTCCTAACCTGGCTTCCTGCCTTATTTCTGCGCTTCCAGAGACATCTGGATGGAAACAGAATGCTGGACTTTGATCCAATCAAACAAGATAGCTCTTAATCCCTTTCAGTCACCTGCCTTTGTTCATTTCTACTTGCCACTAGATGTTCACATTGGAAATCTTAAAATTGGTTTCCTTTTGCAATTGCGTGCACTTGTGGCATAAGTGTTATACAATTGCATAAAATATCCTTTAAAGAAACAACAACACCTAAACAAGACAGTCTGTTATTAGACAAGGAAACAGCACAGAAGAAAAAATGTAGCAAAGTGATAAGGAAGCTATCCGTATAAATAAATAATTAAAAACCATTATTGTAAGGATCTGTGATCCCACCATATGTAGCTCAGTCACAGTGGTGTTCGTTTATCCTTCCATAAAACATGGGTTTAAAAAGGCAATTAAAAGCAAGATTACAGTCCTGTCCTTTCTGGCAATGGCTGATCATGTTGAAATTTAAGGTTGTGTGTTGCTCCCTGCCCAGCACAGCATTGTCAGTTTAACTTCCCCATGTTTGATAGGAAGTTGTCAGAGATCATGTCGAAGACCCAAATACTTGTCACAGTGTACATCCAGACGTGTTTGTTTTTTTTAATGGTGAGAGATTAAAGCAGCACACCTATTCCCACTCCCTCCAAAAACCAAGGTGGTTTTCTCAGCAGCAAGGGATTTCCTATTCTTCTCCCCTACTCTGCATCTGTACAGCCCTGTTTTCATTTGCTTGGGGGACAGGGAACAAGTAAAAGTTGGTTGAAAGTGGTGTTTTCTAAGTAGTAAACTTGCACTAACAGCTGAGAAAGGTAAATAAATGAATATGATGCTAAACATTCAATTCAAAAATACTGTGTGTATAGTTAAGTAAGAAATCGAATGGCGATGGCTGAAATACAGAATTTGGCATTTAGTGTTTACATGGCAGTGGGGTTAGAGAGAGGCTATTGACTGAGAGCAGTGTGATGTGACGTGAATGGGAATAGGCGGGTTGCTGAGGGAAGCAGAGCTGCAGAACAGGATATTCCACATCTACCAGGCAGAGGTTGATCTGGAAGAAAGCCAGAAGTGGTTTGTGAAAGCAACAATAGCTTAAGGTGGTCTTGCAGAAAGGCAGAAGACTAAGGATGTTATTAACACCAGTGAAGGCTCCTTTGCTGTTTAACGTTGGGTACTAGAACAGCAAGATAATAAACTTGCCATGCCACGTCTACTGTGCCTCATTTGCAGTAATAAATATTCAGGGCAACTTCCTCAAACTAAAAATGTTGCAGGAGTTTTCCGTTCAGATCATGGGAGCATTTCAATGATCCAGCACAACAGTAACTAGGAAATTAGAGGGAAATGTCTTCGAAAACAAGGTTGGTTGTGAAAGAAGTAGCTCCCGGGGATGTTAATGGTAAGAATTTAATATTGTGCCTTGTGGACCTGAAGTTGTGTTGTGGCGTGTTATATTTTTTAAAAAAGATGTTTGGGGGGGGGGAGAGAATCACACAATCTTTTCCATAGTATAATAATCATGCAGCAAAGCAAATATGAGTAATATTTTTTTTATATTTAAAGTGAGATTTTGGTGAACATGTTGTGGTTTATTTGCATTTCATGACTGAAAAGTATATGCTAAGACATGTGGACATAATACTGGGGTGTGAGTTTTGTTTCCCCTTTAGGGTTGGATTTGGGGGAGTGTGCACTCCTGAGTAGCTGCCAGAATGCACACTTTGCTTTACATGTTTGTATGTATGTTGTATCCATGAGTGAGCATGTATTGAGTGCACTTCTCCTCTTGTCATTTGCTTGAGCGTCTTACCCCACTATTTTTCTTCCTTTGTACTAGGGATATGGAAACTGTGGCCCTTTAGATGTTGTTGGCCATGTTGGCTGGGACTAATGGGAGTTGGAATCTAACAACAGCTGAGAATGGGGCACTGGTAGTCAATCCTCCTCCATATATAGTTTGCTCACCACAATTTATCAAAAAATATGGCATAATTACTTATGGCACGCCTTCAGGCCATACCTGCAAGCTTTTGGGGGTCAGTCATTTGAGATTCCTTAGCAGAGCTAAGAAACTATTGTGGGTAATGCACCACTAAGTCATACTCAGAGTAGAGCCATAACTTTAGTAATTTATGGTCATTGATTTCAGTGGGTCTACTCTGAGTATGACTTAGAGGGATATCGTCTTCTGTTTCTCAGGCACATTTTGTCATACCAGATGTGTCCAATAGCTTAGAGTTTCTTGGTAAAGGCTTGAAGTGCCTAATAAGGCTACATAAATAAATCAACCCTGTGATCTTATGAAAGATTACATCCCTTTAGCAAACGGTTAAAGTTCATGTTTATTCTAACTGAAATAATTGAACAATACATAAACATACTCTCCTGCTTGTGAATTAATAGATAAGCAATGATTATTGTAAATCAGCCTTTACCAAATTTGTGCCCTCCAGTTTTGGGGGGTTGATGGGAGTTAAAGTCTAAAATGGGTGGAGACCCTCGTGACGTGCAGGCCAGCCTTGGTCCACAAGGCCATTTCCCTGTCAGTGGCTGACATCTCCTGATGGGTGGTGTTCAAATTTGCTGGGGGCTGCTTCATCAGCACATCCCCTGCAGAGAACACACTGGTGAAGCAGACCCCTGCATAGAGCAAATTGGCCCATCAACTGGTGAGCAGAGTGTTTGATCTTGCTTGGTGCTGCTTCACCAACACTTACCTGGGGGAAATGCGCTGACCAAGCTGCCGTCCACCCAGGCCAAAATGTTTTCCCATCCCTGGGCTACAGTTTCAGGAGAGCACATCCACACCATGGAGTCAATGGATCAATCCTACTTCTCAGTGAACTCTTGAGAATTGTAGTTCTGTGAGAGGGGATAGGAGTCTCGTAACAATTCCCAGCACCTTTAACAAATTAGAGTTCCCAGGATTCTTTGGGCCAAACCATAATTGTTACAGTGGCATAAAACAACATACTGTAAATGTATAGTGTGGATGTGACCTGACAACTCAACATTTTGTGGCTACTGAATATTCTCAGTCCACGCTGTATGGTTTTGGTGGTGTGTCCCCCAATTAGTCCATTGTCTGCGTTTTGGCTTATGTGAGAATGAGTCTGGGGGCAAAGCCAAGACTTCTGGCCCTTCTGCCTTTGTTTCAGTTAAAGATAGTTGCTAGCCAGAGTTGTGGGGATTTTTTTTTTACATTAACACTTTTTAATGTGCATCACTTTTTCTTTTAGCGCCAATATGCTGCTCTGCTCGCCTCAGCTTAGCGGTCTGGGCCTTCTTGGGATTCTTTCTCTTATATGCACTTCGTGTCAATTTAAGTGTTGCCCTGGTGGACATGGTAGAATCAAATACAAGCTTGACCAAAAATACTTCTTCAAATGTGTGCAAAGAACATTCTTCTACCCCAGTTGTTGCTCGTAACACTACGGTAAGTTTTACCAGATCTACTTTTGATAATGTGAACTGTCTTAAAGGGTATGTGTATTAAATTATTTTATCTTCAAGAGCTGGCGGAATGCCAGTATTGATGGGGGTGAATAAAGGGTTGTATCCAACTAAGTTCTACTTAGAGTAAACCAAATGGACAGTGTCCACAATGAGCCCACTCTACTAATTTCAAAGAGTATGACGTAACAGTGGGCACAACCTAAATACTCTTGCAGTGTAATCTGAGGCATTTACTCAGAAGTAAATCCAGGTGATTTTTAATAGGTCTTACTCCCAGTTAGGTAGGTATAGGATTTCAGCCTTACCTTGGACTAAGCCTCATTTGGTAAGACCCATTGAAATCATACTCCTACGTTCTGAATAAACATGCAAAGGATTATGCAGAACTTTAAATCAGCACCCCCTTGTGAAATTATCCAAGGGATCTTTAAAAGCAGTTATGCTCAGAGGACTATATCTTATCTCTCAGCATTCTTTTGCATGATCTGTGCCTTCAAATAGCCTTTGAAGTTCTTCCTATCACAGAGATTCTGCTCAGATGATGCCACTATTTTATCTGCATCACTCAATCTGAACTCTGACTCCTTACACAGGGTTGGTATACATCTGGAATTTCCCGGAAATTGCTGGGATTTGGCCACTGGAATCGGTGTGCGTCTGGGTGGGAATCGCTATAATGTCCAGGAAAATCCAGACATGTGGCAACCCTTGTCAGAAGTGTAGGCTTTGGTGAATTTTCTTGAAAATAGCTTAAAAACATATTTGCCCCCCCCCCCAAGGCTCAACCTTTGTGTCCAGAATTTCACTTTTCAAAATACGGCTACCCTACCTTACAGTAATTCTTGTAGGAGTGCGTTTGTTTAAGGCGAGTAACATTCAGTCCTCATCTTCCAACTCTACAGTGCTATGATTCTATGAAATCTCTTTATAGATTTTTGCTGCCTCCATTCTGCCTCCAGAATCACACATACACAGCAGAATCACTCCCTTCCTGTGTGGTGTGGTGTGGTGTGATGTGATGGATGCTACTGTTCTGAAAATAAAAAGATAACACCCTGGAACCTAGGATAATGCCCTGACAACCCTAGAGAACTGCTGTCAGCCAGTATAGACGATAATGACCTAGATAGACCAATGGTTTGACTTGTCATAGGGCAGCTTCCAATGTTGTACATAGTACAGGCCAACCTGGACTCTACCACAAGAATGTAAATGAGGTAAATTTGGGTGGTGTTTTTTTTAAAAAACCTATTGTACAGCCTATAGTTGTTTAAAGTTTGTAAGTCTGTCAAGTGTGGTGGTTCATACATTAAATAAAGAAAAGAAGAAGAGAAGGCTTTGAAATCAGTTGATATGTGATTATTTTTTATGACACTGTGACTGGGCTTTGCTTGCTTTAGGAGCCTGGTTGACAGAATGAAAACAATTAGCAGGATATTAACCAGCTATGTATATTTTAATGTCATTGATCTAAAAAAAAACCCCAACAATGTGGTCACTCTTTGGATGTACATAGGGAGTTCTTTCCATGCGTCCCATGAAAAATGAGCACGTAGTTCCCCATGTCCATGACGGGCATGTGGAAAATATAGTTTGTAAGCCACTCTGCAGTTAGCAATGTATGTCACTGATAGGTGTGCAGCGTTGCTGGATGGGAAGCATGCAGTCCTTTGTTGTATCTTCCTGTGATGCAAGTGGCGGGGTGGAAACCAGACCTTCATGTCTTTTTCTCTCCCTCCCTTTCAGGGGAAAAAGTATCCATGGGATGCAAATACTCAAGGCTGGATCCTTGGTTCCTTCTTCTATGGCTACATCATTACACAGGTTCCTGGTGGATATCTTGCCCGCCAGTTTGGCGGAAAGAAGCTGTTGGGGTTTGGCATCCTGGGCACTGCCATTTTCACCTTGTTCACACCTTTGGCAGCAGATTTGGGAGTCGGGTACCTCATAGCTGTCAGAGCTTTGGAAGGCCTGGGTGAGGTAATCTCTCCTTCTCCGCCCCCTTTAATTGTTGTTGTTATTGTTGTTAAGAGTTTCAAAACAATTACTTTGTAAGTACATTAACAATCCCCTGTAATGTTGATAAATTACATTAGGTCAGCCTTTTCCAACTTGGCATCTTCCAGATGCTTCAGGTCTCCAACTCCAGTCAATCCTAGCTCTAGCCGGGCAATGCCCAGATGTGAATGGGCACCAAGGAAGGCACCAAGTTGGGATCAACAGCTCCACAGGGATCTGGTTGGGGACTTTGCAAATAGGGTGCTGGACTAGATGGGACCTTCGTCTGATCTAGCTGGGCTCTGCTCATGTTCTTAATAGCACTTTTCTCACTTGGGTTTTCCATTGCTGCCGCTTCAGTTATAGTTCCACTGGCTTCTTGCGTGCTCTTATATTTTTCCCCAGCAGATAGACATAGATGGGCATGAATCTGAGAATTGAGGGTTCCTTTTCTCCTTCCCAGTTTTCCTTACACCCACCTTACAATGAACATGTCTTCTATGACTTCATTGTGAGGACGAGCCTATTGTTAAGATCATAGAGCACCACATTAATGGGAAATGGTATATTAAGGGCTACGGGAGGAGCTGATATGAAAGGTATGTCGTTCCTCTGTGGCTGTGGAACTGATCAAATGGCATCTGCAGAGCTTGAATAGAGGGGAAGGAAGTAGGAAGTTGTGCCAGGATGGGCGGACCTGGCACTTAACTGAAATTTGTTATGTAAAATGTCTGCTGCATGCTTCCTTAAACAGTTGTGCATAAGCTGGGTTAAAAAAAATAAATCTTTGGGCATTCCAAATTTTGCACCAAAAACCTGAATCCTGCAACTGTATAAATTATGCAAGTTGAGCAGTTTCCCCTAATTTCTCTGACTATACATAATTTACTCTGCGATTTTTGTTGTTTTTATTTCTGCCCCATCATTGTGAGAGGCAAAGAACTTCCTAGGACAGCTTCGTTAAAAAGGGAGGAAATGCGGAAAAGAATATTTTCCGGAAGCTGAATTCTCCACCCATTGCCACATTCTGTGCTCTTGCAGAATTGCAACATAAATCCAGCCCTTCCCTTAGCTCCCTGGGTTTAATATGATGCTTTAATATGCTTGTGACCTCTTTGAAACTTAATTGTTCATGAACATTTTTATTCAAAGTTCACATAGTTTTGATTAGATTTCTGGTTTAATTTAGGGGAGTCTGGTTGTTGTTTCTTAACCTGGTCTGTCTGCAGAATGAGGTCTCTTCCCTGCCATGCTGCCCGACCTCCTATGCATGTTGGCATTTAATAATCCAAACTGAGGGAAAACCACCACTTCAAATTATTTGTGCTGCTGTTTCTATGCAGAAACCAAAAGTTCAGCATAATTGTTATGTCCACAAAGCATATTCAGCTGAAGAATTGAGGCAGGCAAGGAATTAGTTCTGCTTAATTGCCCAGGAGCTATGTGTGTTTTGTTCAGAAAATAGCTTCGTACTAAGGCAACTGGTACTTTCTCCAGGCTGCGTTGGAGATGTTTTATTGAAGTGAATTTTGGCCAAGTCATTTTACTCTTGAAAGATATGTTGTACTACAAACAAATGTGTTTTCCAGGGTGTCACCTTTCCTGCCATGCATGCCATGTGGTCCTGTTGGGCTCCTCCACTGGAACGCAGTAAACTTCTTAGTATTTCATATGCAGGTGAGATGCTTTAAAAAATGCTCAAGGCTAGCCAATGAAGATGCAGCACTAATCTCTTTTAACTGTGGTATAACGGTTGGGAACAGGCCACAGGATTATGCATTCCATTTCTGCTCCCCACCCCCATACTCCTGCAGCTACCCATTAAGCATGGTTCATTGATGTGCATGCCTTGCCACTAAACCATGTTTATCCCTAACCTAGGTGTATTCAAAGCCTAGCATTTTCAATCCTTGAGCAGTCTATGTACTGCTAGGATATATATATCTATATCTCTTTCTATCTATCTATCTATCTATCTATTTAATATATAGATATATATATGGGGGGGGGACAGGGTGGCTGGGACAATCCAGCCAGATGGACGGGGTAAAAATAATAAAGTGATTATTATTTTAAAATAAAACTTTAATTTCTAGGTGCGCAGCTAGGAACTGTTGTGTCTCTTCCATTGTCTGGCTTGATCTGTTTTTATATGAATTGGATTTATGTGTTCTACATATTTGGTAAGTGTTTTCACTGTAAATGCCATTCAGTTGAGTAAAGATTGTATTTTTTTTAATTATTCATTTTAAAATATGCAAAACAAAATAGTAATGAGCAAACTTTCTCAAACCCCCCTCTTTATACAACTAATCAGCAGTATTAAGGTGTGAATTAGGTTACTCACTTTTCTCTCTCTTCCGCCTCCCCTCCATCTTTTTAATAATTATATATAACTTTTAAATATGGTTCAGGAGAATCCAGTGGTACTCCAATTTGTCATAGGTACAATTAAGATACCACAAATCCTAAGGACAATTAAAAAAAAAAATACAGCTGGAAGATTGTTTTTCAGTCCTCCGGTGTTATTGTAAAGTTTTTGTGTGTATTTCTAGAACACTTTGTGCCTGATCATTGTAAATAAATGCCTAAAATACTTCCCCAGCTATTTTGCCTGTCACACCCTGGGGAATGTCATGATCTGATGACATTTTTCTGTTAAGCTTATATATGCATGTGTGTCAAGAAATGTGATCTACAGACTGCCCACAAAGAGAATTTCTGTCTATGGGAGAGTTCGTTCGTTTTCAGCAACCCAATTCTCTCGCTTAAATAGTCCCATTGTGCAAAACATCTCTGATTAATTTTGTTTCGTATCACACCCACGGCCACCTCATCTATGCCTTCTTTAGCTACAGGAAGCTGACAAATCTAGAAGTTTTTATGCATTTGATGTATCCTTAGTGGCACTGTGGGTTAAACCACAGAGCCTAGGACTTGCTGATCAGAAGGTCAGCGGTTTCAATCCCCGCGACGGGGTGAGCTCCCGTTGCTTGGTCCCTGCTCCTGCCAACTTAGCAGTTCGAAAGCACGTCAAAATACAAGTAGATAAATAGGTACCGCTCCTGCGGAAAGGTAAACGGCTTTTCCATGCGCTGCTCTGGTTCGCCAGAAGCGGCTTAGTCATGCTGGCCACATGACCCGGAAGCTGTACGCCGGCTCCCTCGGCCAATAAAGCGAGATGAGCGCCGCAACCCCAGAGTTGGTCACGACTGGACCTAATGGTCAGGGATCCCTTTACCTTTACCTAGCAGACAACGGCAATTGGTACACACGGCTTCACATTTAAGTGATCCTCTGGATATGCGCACACACATTTGTTATGTTGGAACGATCTCTTTCATTTACCTTTGGAGGCGGGAGTGGCTGGTTATGCCTGTGGGATCCACAAGTAGCTCTGGCTTGAGAGACATTTCACGGTGATCTTCGGATGCTCTGTAATAGCAGCTGGCAAGGCACTGTGGGTGGGGCAGCCCTGTTCTCCCAAGTTTCCCAGCACCAAACATCACTATAACTTGCCAAGAGGAGAGAGAGGGGTAAAGGAGTGTCAGATTGGTTCTGCCGCCGTGTCCACTGTGTGCTGAGCTGCCCACTGTCTTATCCTCTGCCCCTCTCCCTCCTGGTAAGGGGCAGTAATGTGAGATATTGGGAAGCCAAGCAAGAGCAACACAGCACCACCCTGGTGGGTTGTAGCGATGCTTGCAAATTTAAAGTCTCATGGCTGCCATTTCCTTGACCATAAGCGTTGTTGTTTTCACTTTAAGGTGCCCTAGGTGTGCTGTGGTTCATCTTCTGGATGTTGATAGTTAGTGACACACCAGAAACACACAAGAGAATTTCTCATGCAGAAAAGGAATACATCCTCTCCTCCCTTACAGATCAGGTGTGTACTTTTTGGTCAAGCCTTTGCTCATTTCTGTTGACGTACTGGGGTAATATACATCCACTATTGTATTCAAAGGACAAAGAGGTCCTTGAAAAATGCTTTTAAAGCTCAGTAACATTTTGTTGTTTTATAAGATTTATTATCCGTCCTTCGCCGTAAGGTCCCAAGGCGGGATACATCAATAAAACATGCAATTATAATTAGAACCGTTGCAATTATAAATGCATAAAACAGATGGAACAGAACTGTATAAAAGAGGTGGTTCCAGCAGACGAAAAAGCCAGCTAAAAAGAACATTTGGGTGAGAAAGGGAACAAGAATGCCCAGCAGCAGAATCCCTGAAAAGTCACCACTCAGACAAATGTTTTGTCCTCCTAATGTTAAACAAAAGTTCACCCATGCTGTGCACCAACCATGGTTAAGTGTGGGTATACCTGCATGCAGTAGGTAAGGGACTGAAGGAGGAACATGAATCCCATAGCTTGTTCCTGATCTCCTTAAGCGTCTGCATTAAGGGATCTACCATTATGCTTAAGAGTGCAGACTGGCAGGAAGAAGCTCTTTAGAAAAAATCCTCTTTGATGTTTTAAGAAGTGCGATTCAATTTTTTTTAAAAGAACATCTATGTGAATTTAATTCCTTCTCTTTAGCTTTCTACTCAGAAATCCATCCCTTGGGGAGCCATACTGACGTCACTTCCACTCTGGGCTATTGTCGTAGCACACTTTTCTTATAACTGGACTTTCTACACACTCCTTACCCTATTGCCTACTTACATGAAGGAAATTCTGAGGTTTGATGTGCAGGAGGTAAGATACCCTGTGTTTTCCAGTTACAAAATTTACCCTGAAGTGACCTAGGCTAGATTGTAAACTTGGCTTTCAGTAGGAATTACAAAGACAGTCAGAACCTAAGCACCCAGTGGGGCGAAGCTACAGGAATAACCTCCTGACCATGCGGTCAGGGCTGCACAGGGTCATTCAATTATAGCACAACTCTACATAGGTCTATTTATTATTTATACCCCGCCCATCTAGCTGGGTTTCCCCAGCCACTCTGGGCAGCTTCCAACAGAATATTAAAATACAATAGTCCCATGGAGTCTAATGTGACTTGCTTCTGAGTAGACATGCATAGGCTTTCTCTGTTAGCCTCTTGGCTGAGTGGAAATGCGATCCCAAATTGCTGGTTCATGGCTTATACCACACACTGGTATTCAGTATGTGGCCTTGAAGTCAGCTCTGTATGGATATCTGGCAGTGCTGAGAGATTTTAGGAACAAGAATCTCAAATGGCATCTTTGTCACCTGTCACAGGAACACAAGGCCACGTGTTCGTGTTTTTCCTGGGAAATCCATTCTAGTGAGCGAAGGGGAGGCTTTGGGTATCCAACACTTCCACACACCCCTGCAGCCCATAAATAATTCTGTTAATTTAACCAGCAATATTACTTCTGGAAGTGCAGCTCTTAAAACTCTAGCCACTTTTTAGTGAGCATACTGAAATTTGAACGTGCAACTTAAAAATCAATTTACTATCAGAAGAGAGAGAATTGTCCTTTATTCTGTCTCTCTCTCTCTCTCTCTCTCTCTCTCTCTCTCTCTCTCTCTCACACACACACACACACACACACACACACACACATTACGGTGCCATTGCTGTTCCGTTTTGCATTTTAAGGTTAACGGCTTAATTAAAAATGTGCTGCCCATTCAAGAGCATTTGCTAAAATTAGGTTGAAGCAGCTGTGAAGAGCAGCCTATCCAACTCCTTTACCTTGTGCTTCAATTCTAAAGGTTGCTATGTAAATTCCTTCAGAGCAATTGCAATTTTTGTTCTGCTGGCTGCACATTTAACAGGCTCTCTGAGACTGAACACCTGTGACAAACAAATGTGCACCAGAGGGTTCTTTTTCCCGGGAGGAAGGAATTGAAGCTGTTTCTCTGGCTCCTTGTTCCTTTTCCTCCTGGAACATTCTGCTTCTGTTCTTGGGAGAACCTTCGGATAAGTCGCCCAGTCTGCTGGGTGCAGCATCAAGCTGGGTTCCTTAACCTTTGGGAGTGGCAGAGTTGCTGACTGGGAGTGCTTCACTTCAAGTCAGAGTCTGAATCCCCTTTGGTGGGTCTGGGTCTGCTGATTTATAAACATGTCCCCTCAGTGTGTGACACAGATGCTATGCAGAACATCAGTTCTTCTGATTGCCATGGGCTTTCCTACAGTGGATCTTCAACAGTAATCACACCCTTTGGGTAAAATTTTCCAGAAATTTCAGTTACAGAGTTGGCTGTTGACTCTTCTCTTCATGAACTGCCTAAAGCACGCTAACTTTTGTCTGCAAGGTGCATAATTAAATGGAGAAATCCCTGAAGTGTGAACCAGCCCTTTAAGCATCTCCTTTTAAATCAGATTGATCTGATACCAGCGCTTTGCAGTTTACCTCAGTAGAAATAGAATTGGTCTTGATATATATAACAAAGAGAGCCAACTTGGTTCCCCTCCAAATATTGGATGACAGCTCCCATCATCCTGGACCATTGGCCACACTAGCTGGGGCTGATGGGAGTTGGAGTCTACAAACATCTGTAGGCATAACATTGGCTCTGTCCTTTTGCTTACCTGAAGGGTTTCTCAGACTCTTTTTTTCCAGAATAAGCCACCTTGCCTGAACATGGCTGTTGCAGTTCCCGCTCACTGTAAAAAGAATCTAAGCCAAGACGGGTGGACTGACAAGCAGTTCTAGCTGCCACTCCAGCCTCAAACCAGGCAGATGTCTTCTCCTTTAACTTGGCTGTTAACCTCTGGTGTATCTCTGAAAATAGGTGGAAAGCTGCTGTTGTTAAACCAGATACTCGTGTCTCATAACTCAGGATTTGTTTCCACTGTAGCTTGCAAGAATTTATCACTTTGCCATATCCTTAGAAAGGAAGTCAGTTTCCTTTATCATAAAATGTGTGACTTGTCAATTATGTTCACTGGTTATCTTACAGTACAGTATCCATTAAACACTACAACAAAACAGCTGTTTCAGACAGTACAAAACAGCCTCTAAATAGCTGTCCCCAACCCCATTTGTACTGCTGAAGACATTTATTATTTTTATTATTCTGTACTTAGGTATTCATCTTGAAAGTAAATAAATATATGCACAAAAACGGTGTTCCCATCCCATCCTAAATCTGGTTTTCTTTTTCTGTACAGAATGGATTTTTATCTGCACTGCCTTATTTTGGCTGCTGGATTTGTATCATTCTATCTGGTCAATTTGCTGATTATTTGCGGGAAAAGCAAAACATGCCCACCGTATGTGTTCGCAAAACATTTACCCTGATAGGTAAGGAAAGAATGTGCTTGTTTTCAATTTGGCTTGTAGTTTAAATGGGGTTTTGTCGAGCTTGTGCAATGTTTTTGCCTGCTTTAATAAGCCCCCTCCCTCAGTTTTGAATTCTTTCCTGTTGTAAAGAAAGCTGCAATTCTCCTGCCGGATTCTTTCTGGCAGGTGCATTTTATATACGCTTATATTCCCAGTAGTAACAAGAGCATTCCTGCGCAACCTGTGTTCCATAATACCAAATGCAGCTCCTCAACTCAGCCTTGTATGGTGGCCCACCAAGGACTTTATAAACACTTCACTTTTGCTGCTTTTGCTCTCAGTAAATGGTAGGCATCCCTGGCTGGGTATGCAGAGTGGTCAGTCCCTTTCTGGCTGCTGCTCCCAGGATTTTGTGGCTAGCAGAGCCAAAGAATAACATTGGTGAGATGCTCTTCGTGTGCCCTTGGGCTTTTGGAGAAAACCGGTGCCTGGACACTTCTTCTAACAGCTGAGAGATGAAACCAGCATTGGACCAGATGTTAATAGCTTTGGACAGAGCCCTTGTTTCTTATCCCTTACTGGTTGGTTGTAGGTTCATAGGAAGGAGCCTTAACTGAGTGTAATGGAGAGTTAACTGTTATACTGCTGTTCCCGCTATAGGTGGCCCTGTGTCCAAATGAGGCAGTGAGTCATGCTGTTTTTCTTGTTTGCAATGAAGCTGCTAAGCATCCATTCTGGCTTGGTCTCTTCTCTGAAATAAACCGACACTGAGTCAGCCCTTTGTTACATCATCTAGCTCAGTATTGTCTACACTGATTGGCAGTGTCTTACCATGTGCTTCTCAGCGCCGCCGCCCCCGCCCCCCGAGATGGCAGGGATCTGAACCTGGGAGAGTTGCTTTTGAAGTAGGCGTTCCACTACTGAGCTGTGCCATCTCAATCCATCCTCCATGTTCTCCCCATGTTCTCGCTTGCCCTTTCCATGTGCCAATAACTTCTGAATAAGCTCTCGAAGCAACCTGAAATGGCAATTATATAAACTGAAGCTGAGATAACTTCACAAAAAACAATGATTTAAAATGCAGATATTTTAATCAACTGTTCTTCTGCTCTGTTCTTTCTCCATCTCCAAATGCCCTTCGCTATTTCATCGTAATATAAAACAATAAGTCTTGATCAGAACGGGATATGTTTGATATTTCCCATATTCTTGTGACTTTTTTATTACCCAGTTGGGTTATTTAATAAGCAACTACAACAGGTTTGTTTGTTTTAATGAACATCTAAAGTACCAATAGCTTCAATTTTGTCATGGATAAGGTAGCTCAGGCAAAAGAATGCATCTCCAAATTGAATACAGTCATGCCTCAGGTTAAAGTCGCTTCAAGTTAAATCTTTTCAGGTTGCGTCCTGCGGCGACCCAGAAGTAACGGAACGGGTTACTTCCGGGTTTCACCGCTCATGCATGTTCAGACGCTCAGAATGACGTCACGTGTATGCGCAGACGCAGCAAATCGCGACCCACACAGACGCGAGTTGCGTTCTGCTCATGATGTGAACGGGGCTCCGGAACGGATCCCGTTTGCATCCAGAGGTACCACTGTAGTGATATAGTTTGTTCACTAGGTGGCAGCACAATGTAGAATAATTACTAGGCCTTTCCTCTCTTTATTTTCAGTTTTTGTAATGATGGTCAGTCCATAAGACAGCAGCACAAAAGACACAGAGATTAAAACATTTCTTAGCTAGCTTGAAACTAGATTCTGCTTTAAAAGTTCCATGCAAAAGTAGTTGCTTATTTCTCACTTAGGCTGCTTACTTTCCACCCGTCTTGTAACATTATAGTAGGCCAGACAAAATAATTTCATAATGTTACTGTGGGACATTTTTCAGTAATGTGGATCTTGGGACAGACTCTAGGCTCTGAGTGCGACTGCAATGATCTCTTTCCCGGGGATTGAATGCATTCATTCAGTGTGTGTAATATGCTTGAGAGCAGTGCTGCATGTCTTGAACCGATCCTGTGTTAATCCCTATGAATGCATGAAGCTGCCTTGTATATTAGTCCATCGAGCCCAGCGTTGTCTGCTCCAGAAGAGTTCTGCTTCCAGAATTCCTTCTAACTGGAGATGTCAGGCTCTAAACATTCACATGCAGAGCATTTGCTCTTGTCACTGATCAATGGCACTTCTTGTGTCAGTAGGAACTCCTATACCCTTACAAGTGTCTTCTTCCACCATTGTGTGCCTTCAACGTTGCACTCTACCAGGGCCACTACCTCTTTTTTCATCTACCCTTACAGCTTCTGAGTTTCCAGGTGCTCCTGCATCTCTAACCTGTTTGCTTTCCTGTGCCTTGGTGCAACAGGCTCTTTAGACGTGGTTAGGATACAGCAATGGTTGACAAACTAAGGCCCGGGGGCCAGATCCAGCCCAATCGCCTTCTCAATCCGGCCCTTGGACAGTCCGGGCATCAGTGTGTTTTTACATGAGTAGAATGTGCTCTTTTATTTAAAATGCATCTCTGGGTTATTTGTGGGGCATAGGAATTCATTCATTCCCCCCCCCCAAAAAAAAATATAGTCTGGCCCCCCACAAGGTCTGAGGGACAGCGGACCAGCCCACTGCTGAAAAAGTTTGCTGACCCCTGCTTTAGGCAGTCTTGCCCAGGGATCAGCAAAGGACTGTTGCTTTGTTTATAGATCAAGAGCTGAGAACCACCAGTATTATTTTTTAATGAAAAGTCACTGCAATGTTTTACAAAGAATAAACAAAATTTGGGTTCCCATGAAGGTAAGGTTTCTGCTTTGTTTTTATTAAGGAATGATTGGACCTGCCGTATTCCTTGTAGCAGCTGGATTCATAGGCTGCGATTATGAAATGGCTGTTGCATTTGTAACCATATCCACAACACTAGGGGGTTTTTCTACATCTGGATACAGCATCAACCACCTCGATATTGCACCATCGTAAGTATTCATGATTGAGTGTGCATTTTTTCAAACAAGATTCCCTGAAACACTGAATTAAATAACTACAGTACTTGTCTGTGTTTTTCTTCAGTCACTGATTTGGGTTAATTCAACTCCTTTGTGTGGCAGCCTTAAGTTGCAATCCTACCAATGCACGCTTAACTCTGGGAGTAAATCTTATAGAATCCTGATCTTCCAGGCTTCTAAAATGTGCAGGGAGCCTCCAGGTATACAGCTTCAGTGGGGCTGACCTCTGCATAGAAATGCAAAAGGTTGCAGCGTGTAATCTGCTGTTGATATTTTCTGCCTGCTTCCCCTCATCCACCCACCAGCGTTTCTGTAGCACATGATATTTGCTTGTTGAAGGTATAGAGGTACTTGCATAGGTTGACACTTAGGTAATGGGGAAGAGCTCCTGTGGGACACAGATGTACTATAGACATTATTTTCAAAGTGCATATCAATGCCATTGCAATGCTTAGATATATATATTTTTTGGGGGGGGAGCTATACCACTAAGGGATTTATGGATCTTTATAAGATACTCATCTATCCTGTGAGGCTTTTCCTCTTTGGCATTCATCTTCATAAAGTCATTGATGTTTAAGCAGTTCCAAGTTAGCAAAGGTCATATAAATGCCAGCTTCTTTATTCAACAAGTATGTAATTAATATACTGAAGCTGTGCAATGGTTCTTTGGGGTTTCAGTTGGTGGGGTCTTCCCCACGCTACCTGGGGATGTCCTGAACTGAACTTGGAACTTGCAAGGTGTGTGTTCCACCACTGAGCTTTGGCCTTGCCCCAGGCATCCTTTCTCGGAGTATCATTTTGCCTTTCCCTCACATTACCAGACAGGGAAGCGCACGAGGCACATTTGGTCATGGCATTTCTAACATGCCAGCTAGAGTGAGCTCCGGTTTTTCTGCCTTCCAGTTTTTTGAACTTCACACCTTTTCCAGTCTGGTTGGTGGTTTGTTAAGAATTGTGTTGTTTTACAGCTTATTATTTTTTAAATGCTTCCAGTTTGTGAATTGCTTTTTGAAAATTAAGAAGCAAAAGCCAAAATAGATACAGTATGTGTTTAAATAAAATTAGAGGAAAGCAAGTCGCAAAGTTACAGTTCCTCCCAGATTGCACTGCCCTTATGCAAAGTGTATCCACACAAGGGCTTAGAGAGCGGCCACTTGCCTGCCCACTGTGAATCCCTGTGTGAAAGCCAAGTATGAGGGTGACTTAGCACTTGGGTTTTATTTCCCTCACAAATACTTCATTGAGAAGTTTGTGCATGTCTCCTAATCCACTCTGGACAAGTGGATGAATCATCTGTGAAATTCCTTCTGGGGTGTCTTGTTTCAGTATGTTAGGAGTGCCAAAACATTTGAGCTTGTGCTGAAAATATCTCCCCACCCCATACATGTCTAGTTTTATATAATATACGTGTGTGTGTGAATTGCAAGGGAATAAAAATCCTACCATCGTTCCTGAGTACCAGAAAGAAGTTCAAGGCACTATGGCATTGGGAACCAGCTGATTTTCTCTTCTTATTTTCTTAGATATGCTGGCATTCTCCTTGGAATTACAAATTCATTTGGCACTATCCCAGGAATGGTGGGACCACTTGTTGCTAAAAGCCTAACTCATAGTGTAAGTTATTATTGGTCTCTCCCCCTCCCCATTTTCTTCTTTTAAAGGTTAAAGATTTGATTGTCTCATGTGTCATTATTGGCTGTGGGTTTTTTCTTATTATTTTTAAACAAGACCAAAGAAGATTGTTTTATACTTTCTCTCTCATACCATGTTTATTGATATAAAACTGCAGCCATATGTCATGCAGCAGAGAAAATTAATCTCTTTTCTGAGACACTCTGTACTAATATCAATTTTTATTTTAATAACCCATATGTTCTCGTCCGTTGCTTTGTGAGCTGTGCCATAGTAACCCTCCCGTTCAGCAAAACAAGTTCTTTAAGCCTCTTCAAGCATATATAAAACAAAATGAGGACAACCTGGAAAGAAGGGGGGGGGAGAGCAAAGCTTCATGGTTCCACTGTGTGAATTTAACTGGGACCCCTGAAGAAAAACATCCTAGCACAGAACAGCTGCCTTTTTAGCCCCATCAGTTTTATTAAGTGGTAGGCACCCTTGAGTCTGACAAACTGGTGTTGGGTTGACATTGATTCCTCAGGATTTTAAAATTGGGGGGGGGGGTCAGAGCGCAGCTCAAATCTCCTCTGGCAATGGACCTCCTATAAATTGAGGTTCTCAAGTTTTCATGTATTCACAAGACAGGTTGTTATACTGAAATGTTACTTAATAGCAAGAGTTGCAAACTTTGAGCAACTTCTCAAAGTTCTTTATACACTTTATTCCATTGCTGGTGGAAACTTCAGTTTAAAACTCGCACTAAACTCTTGAGTGTAGTTTATACAGATTAAGAGTTACACCCCTAATTGAATCCCGTTTAGCATAAGTCATACTGAGCTGAACAAAATATGCCATGTTTTGAATAAATAATTGTATTGGCTACATAGATCCAGTCTCTAAACAGTGCTCAGGTGGACCAGGAAAGAGCAGAGAGTTCAAGTGTTCTCTTTATTTCAAGCCTTAACAGAAGTCTTCTGGTTTCCTCAACCCATAGTTGGCCACGGCATCTATACCAATAAACTGTGGCTTGAGCAGTCCTTGCAACCCAATCCTCCAAACCAGGGATAGGAACATGAAGTTCTCCATATGTTGTTGGGCTACAGCTTCCATCACCACTGACTTTTGGCCATGCTAACTGAGGTCCAGCTATATCTGCAAGTCTATGGGTTCCACAACCGTAGGCAAACAATGGGTTTAAAGGATCAGGAATGCAACACCTGAACGCAGCCATCTTTTTAATACAAATTATCTGCTCCACACATTCTCCTTTTCCTGCCATTCAGTTTATTCCTGATCATGGTTCTGTTACAGCAATGCACTGATTTATCTCCTTATTTCTGCCCCTTTGCCAGAATACTGTGGGAGAATGGCAGACTGTCTTCTATATCGCTGCTGCCATTAACTTATTTGGAGCCATCTTCTTTGCATTATTCAGCAGTGGAGAAGTTCAAGACTGGGCACTCAATGGCTACCACTTGCATAGGAACTGAAGGAACCCTGGGGTTAATCACCGCCACACATTGCAATCATGTGACCTGGAATGCCTTTCACATGACGTCTGCAAAGCCTATTGTGACCCTTTCTTGTTGCAGCTGGAAAATATTTCACATTTCAATATGCTCATTCTGTAAGAAGAATGTAGGATCCAGTCTTACACAATTGATTGGTGTCAGATACCTA
Organism: Podarcis vaucheri; assembly: GCF_965113315.1. Classification (NCBI taxonomy): domain Eukaryota; kingdom Metazoa; phylum Chordata; class Lepidosauria; order Squamata; family Lacertidae; genus Podarcis; species Podarcis vaucheri. The sequence continues at coordinate 4,354 of NW_028118643.1, read as the reverse complement.
TGACACATTCTAATCAATGTATCAACTTTTTAAAAACGTGCCTGAATTAAATATTAGTTGGAGGGGGTGTAACACAGAAAAATATGAGATTTTGTTGGTTACGGTAATTTTAGGTAAGGGTTGTTAGAATTATTGCTGGTTTTAGCTGTATTTATCTTGTATGATTAATCCAAAAAGTAATGAAAATTAAAAACAGGGAATTAATCCTTGGGCCCTCTTAAAGTATGTATTTGTCAGCATGTGCCCACTGTGACAGGAATGGGGAACCTCTAGCTTTCCAGATGTAACTGGACTACAGCTCCCATCCTCCTCCACCATTGGCCAGGGCTGATGGGAGCTGAAGTCCAGCAACATTTGGAGGGCCTACCTTTCTGCTCAGGCCTTGCTTTTGAACTTCCCATAGTCATCAGGTTGGCCGCTATGAGAACAGAATGTTGGGCCTAGATGGGAAGTAGGCCGAATCCAACAGGCTCTTCCTATGTTCCCTGTGCCGTGTGGTTTCACCAGACCTGTGAAGCACAAACACTGCTACATCATGGAGGAAAATAAGCCCAAAGTCTTTTACTATATGGAGAAATTCAGCAATGATGTTGATTTGAAGGAACGGTTTCTCTTTCCCCTCCTTTTTTCCTCTCACTGTCCTAATACTCATTTTGAGCAACAAACCACAATTATCCAGGCAGAATAAGACCAAGTGGCAGCAGGATCATACTAAAAGTTGGTCGCAAAATATGTACCAACACAATCCTGTGCATATATACTTGGAAGTCCCCTGGGGCTTCAGTGGGACTTATTCCCAGGTAAGTGAGTACAAGATTGCAGCCGAATTGACTATTAGGTTTCTGAATGAATAAACCTGAAGGTTAAACTAAGAGTGTCTGCATAGGCTCCCTTCAGGGATTGGGTGTGCCCATGTAACTGATTCAGAATCCTACAGCCCTCAGCCAGTCGTTGACGTCTGTCAGTTCACATTGCAGATAAGGCCTGTGTCAGCTTATTTTGTCACAATGAGATCCAGAATACTAGTAAGGGGTTGGCCCACATTGCAGTGCACCATCTTTTTCAGAGGATCTCTCCCTAACTTCATATTTGATGCTAGCATGCCAAACTGGAAATGGAGGGAATATCCATGCACAGAACCACCTAAGAGATACAAGGAAGAAGAAGAAGAAAAAACTTTTTAGAATAGGTTTTGGGATTCTTCCCGTACCCGTGCTGATTTTTTTATTTTTTAAAAACCCAAAAATTATTGAAGAGCAGCATTGGGGTTTCTCCACTACTGCTGTGGTTTGAAAAGCCATGCCATACCCTGGTCAGAAGACAGTCTCCAAAAGTAGAGCTGAGGTTTCATGTCTACACACTAAGCGTAAGTTCCATTGAATCCACACTGGGACATAATTCTGAAGAGCTCTGCCTCGTACGATGGAAATGTGAACTTCCGTAGCACTGAATGTGCAGTTGTGAGTGGGAATGACATGGTGGGCTAGGCAGCTGAGGCTTTGGCCTCGATATAGAGTACTAGGACACAACAGGCTAAATGGTCCTCTTTTGGATCATTCCAGGTGTAAAGCAAGCCAGAGGGGGGACACACTTTGGTGTTCCTTCCACCAACCCAAAGGGAAACCTGATACACCTCCCACACGCTGCTCCAGTGGAGCCCAGCTGACTTCATTTCTGAGAAATGACAGGTTACTTTTGTTAGCCAGCTTTACATACATTTTAATTTTCATTGAAATGTTATAATGACGTCTTGTCAGCTGTGTTGTATTTTGCAACTTTCAGTGTAATAAACAGTGCGGGCATTTTGGTTGGTGTGTTTTGTGTGCTACCATGCAACTACAGACCCTAACATGAAGGCTGCCATTTGTAATAACAGTAGGTTTTGCTTTTTTGGAAGGGACACCCGTGTTGTAGCACACACTTGACTGGTGACTCTTCGTGTCTATAATCATTATATGCTCAGCCTTGTTCAGCTTCTGTATTCAAGACGACCGATGGTGATTCTTCGGGTGCTAGAATGGGTATCTAAAGTGAATGTGTGGCTGACACAACAGACTGGGCATTGCATGCCACAATTGGCTTTATTGAGCATCTTTCACAATGAACCGAAAGACCAACACAAAGAACTTAGAATCATAGAATCATAGAATCATAGAATCATAGAGTTGGAAGAGACCACAAGGGCCATCGAGTCCAACCCCCTGCCAAGCAGGAAACACCATCAGAGCACTCCTGACATATGGTTGTCAAGCCTCTGCTTAAAGACCTCCAAAGTAGGAGACTCCACCACACTCCTTGGCAGCAAATTCCACTGTCGAACAGCTCTTACTGTCAGGAAGTTCTTCCGAATGTTTAGGTGGAATCTTCTTTCTTGTAGTTTGGATCCATTGCTCCGTGTCCGCTTCTCTGGAGCAGCAGAAAACAACCTTTCTCCCTCCTCTATGTGACATCCTTTTATATATTTGAACATGGCTATCATATCACCCCTTAACCTCCTCTTCTCCAGGCTAAACATGCCCAGCTCCCTTAGCCGTTCCTCATAAGGCATCGTTTCCAGGCCTTTGACCATTTTGGTTGCCCTCTTCTGGACACGTTCCAGTTTGTCAGTGTCCTTCTTGAATTGTGGTGCCCAGAACTGGACACAGTACTCCAGGTGTGGTCTGACCAGAGCAGAATACAGTGGCACTATTACTTCCCTTGATCTAGATGCTATACTCCTATTGATGCAGCCCAGAATTGCATTGGCTTTTTTAGCTGCCGCGTCACACTGTTGGCTCATGTCAAGTTTGTGGTCAACCAAGACTCCTAGATCCTTTTCACATGTACTGCTCTCAAGCCAGGTGTCACCCATCTTGTATTTGTGCCTCTCATTTTTTTTGCCCAAGTGCAATACTTTACATTTCTCCCTGTTAAAATTCATCTTGTTTGTTTTGGCCCAGTTCTCTAATCTGTCAAGGTCGTTTTGAAGTGTGATCCTGTCCTCTGGGGTGTTAGCCACCCCTCCTAGTTTGGTGTCATCTGCAAATTTGATCAGGATGCCCTTGAGTCCATCATCCAAGTCGTTGATAAAGATGTTGAATAAGACCGGGCCCAAGACAGAACCCTGTGGCACCCCACTAGTCACTCTTCTCCAGGATGAAGAGGAACCATTGATGAGCACCCTTTGGGTTCGGGCAGTCAGCCAGTTACAAATCCACTGAGTGGTAGCATAGTCAAGACCGCATTTTACCAGCTTCTTTACAAGAATATCATGGGGCACCTTGTCAAATGCCTTGCTGAAATCAAGGTAGGCTACATCCACTGCGTTCCCTTCATCTACCAGGCTTGTAATTCTGTCAAAAAACGAGATCAGGTTAGTCTGACATGACTTATTTTTCAGAAATCCATGCTGACTATTGGTGATCACAGCATTCCTTTCTAGGTGCTCACAGACTGTTTGCTTAATGATCTGCTCCAGAATCTTCCCTGCTATTGATGTCAGACTGACTGGGCGGTAATTATTTGGGTCCTCTCTTTTCCCCTTTTTGAAAATAGGGACAACATTTGCTGCATTCTTGTTTGTGGCAGATCAACAGCTCATTGTGCAGAATTTGAAATATCTGGATCATCTTCAACTCTCTCTGTGGAGACAGAAGATGTGGGCAGTAGCACTAATGGAGAAACTTAGCATGTTAAGCATTAAATGGTGCTCACAATTCATTTTTCTGTATAGAAATGTGGTATCCACTCAGAACCTTTTATAATGACAGCAAAGATATCTGACACTTAACATTACACCACAGGTGAACCTGTGTATTGAGTATTGTGCTGACATTGTTGCTTGCTTCATTATGCGAGGGAATGGGTTCTTTCTAACTATATTTGAAAATTTATGTAAAATTTCCATTTATTTTTTTACATTTTTTAAAAAAGTGGATAGGTGCCAGCCTCAAGGCTAGGAGTGGAAATGATGCTGGAAAGGAGGACTTTTAGCACCACCTTTTAAATAGCTGCTCAGTACGAAAAAGATACTTGCCATGCATAGAAAAATAAGGGGTTTCATATACAGCCTTTACTCTGACATGCGTCTTTAATAGTACTTTTCTATGGGGGACAATTCAAATATACAGTTTGTCATCCCCCAACCTAAATGCTATCTGCAATCTGAAGTGCTGTTATCCAGTAAACACTTCCCTACTCAGTTCTGACAGCATTTACACATTGGCCCAAGGTGATTCTTGCAACCCAGTCCCAGTGATTTCAAGATCAGGTTATAATCTTAACCGTGCTTGCTTGAAAGTACCTGTACTAGGGAATGAATAAACCTTACCTCCACCTAAAAGTGACTAGGCTTTAGAATGTAAGGATGAATCCA
>NW_028118644.1:0-25764 GCF_965113315.1 Podarcis vaucheri | reverse complement strand
TGAAATTGTGACCTTAGGGATTTTTTCAAAAAAATATTTTCTGCCGGTTAAGTTTTTGAGGGCTGATTTCTTGTCCTGTGATAAAAGCCTTCCGTTTCGAGTGCCAAAGCTTTCAGGAGAGAATTTTCAAGCTTTTGGCACCATTTTTGAGTGAATTGCCAAAAGTCAGATTTTTGCTGAAATTGTGACCCCGGGGGTTAGGGATTTTTTCAAAACAATATTTTCTGCCGGTTAAGTTTTTGAGGGCTGATTTATTGTCCTGTGATAAAAAGCCTTCCGTTTCGAGTTCCAAACCTTTCAGGAGAGTATTTTCAAGCTTTTGGCACCATTTTTGAGTGAATTGCCAAAAGTCAGATTTTTGCTGAAATTGTGACCCCGGGGGTTAGGGATTTTTTCAAAAAAATATTTTCTGCCGGATAAGTTTTTGAGGGCTGATTTCTTGTCCTGTGATAAAAAGCCTTCCGTTTCGAGTGCCAAAACTTTCAGGGGAGCATTTGCAACCGGTTAGCACCATTTTTGAATGAATTGCCAAAAGTCAGATTTTTGCTGAAATTGTGACCCCGGGGCTTAGGGATTTTTTCAAAAAAATATTTTCTGCCGGTTAAGTTTTTGAGGGCTGATTTCTTCTCCTGTGATAAAAAGCCTTCCGTTTCGAGTGCCAAACCTTTCAGGAGAGCATTTTCAAGCTTTTGGCACCATTTTTGAGTGAATTTCCAAAAGTCAGATTTTTGCTGAAATTGTGACCCCGGGGATTAGGGATTTTTTCAAAAAAATATTTTCTGCCGGATAAGTTTTTGAGGGCTGATTTCTTGTCCTGTGATAAAAAGCCTTCCGTTTCGAGTGCCAAACCTTTCAGGGGAGCATTTGCAACCGGTTGGCACAATTTTTGAGTGAATTGCCAAAAGTCAGATTTTTGCTGAAATTGTGACCCTGGGGTTAGGGATTTTTTCAAAAAAATATTTTCTGCCGGTTAAGTTTTTGAGGGTTGATTTCTTGTCCTGTGATAAAAAGCCTTCCGTTTCGAGTGCCAAACCTTTCAGGAGAGCATTTTCAAGCTTTTGGCACCATTTTTGAGTGAATTGCCAAAAGTCAGATTTTTGCTGAAATTGTGACCCCGGGGGTTAGGGATTTTTTCAAAAAAATATTTTCTGCCGGTTAAGTTTTTGAGGGCTGATTTCTTGTCCTGTGATAAAAAGCCTTCTGTTTCGAGTGCCAAACCTTTCAGGGGAGTATTTACACGCCTTTGGCACCATTTTTGAGTGAATTTCCAAAAGTCAGATTTTTGCTGAAATTGTGACCCCGGGGGTTAGGGATTTCTTCAAAAAAATATTTTCTGCCGGTTAAGTTTTTGAGGGTTGATTTCTTGTCCTGTGATAAAAAGCCTTCTGTTTCGAGTGCTAAACCTTTCAGGGTAGCATTTGCAACCGGTTGGCACCATTTTTGAGTGAATTGCCAAAAGTCAGATTTTTGCTGAAATTGTGAACCCGGGGCTTAGGGATTTTTTCAAAAAAATATTTTCTGCCGGTTAAGTTTTTGAGGGCTGATTTCTTGTCCTGTGATAAAAAGCCTTCCGTTTCGAGTGCCAAAGCTTTCAGGAGAGAATTTGCAAGCTTTTGGCACCATTTTTGAGTGAATTGCCAAAAGTCAGATTTTTGCTGAAATTGTGACCCCGGGGGTTAGGGATTTTTTCAAAACAATATTTTCTGCCGGTTAAGTTTTTGAGGGCTGATTTATTGTCCTGTGATAAAAAGCCTTCCGTTTCGAGTTCCAAACCTTTCAGGAGAGTATTTTCAAGCTTTTGGCACCATTTTTGAGTGAATTGCCAAAAGTCAGATTTTTGCTGAAATTGCGACCCCGGGGGTTAGGGATTTTTTCAAAAAAATATTTTCTGCCGGATAAGTTTTTGAGGGCTGATTTCTTGTCCTGTGATAAAAAGCCTTCCGTTTCGAGTGCCAAAACTTTCAGGGGAGCATTTGCAACCGGTTAGCACCATTTTTGAGTGAATTGCCAAAAGTCAGATTTTTGCTGAAATTGTGACCCCGGGGGTTAGGGATTTTTTCAAAACAATATTTTCTGCCGGTTAAGTTTTTGAGGGCTGATTTATTGTCCTGTGATAAAAAGCCTTCCGTTTCGAGTGCCAAAGCTTTCAGGAGAGAATTTTCAAGCTTTTGGCACCATTTTTGAGTGAATTGCCAAAAGTCAGATTTTTGCTGAAATTGTGACCCCGGGGGTTAGGGATTTCTTCAAAAAAATATTTTCTGCCGGTTAAGTTTTTGAGGGTTGATTTCTTGTCCTGTGATAAAAAGCCTTCTGTTTCGAGTGCTAAACCTTTCAGGGTAGCATTTGCAACCGGTTGGCACCATTTTTGAGTGAATTGCCAAAAGTCAGATTTTTGCTGAAATTGTGAACCCGGGGCTTAGGGATTTTTTCAAAAAAATATTTTCTGCCGGTTAAGTTTTTGAGGGCTGATTTCTTGTCCTGTGATAAAAAGCCTTCCGTTTCGAGTGCCAAAGCTTTCAGGAGAGAATTTGCAAGCTTTTGGCACCATTTTTGAGTGAATTGCCAAAAGTCAGATTTTTGCTGAAATTGTGACCCCGGGGGTTAGGGATTTTTTCAAAACAATATTTTCTGCCGGTTAAGTTTTTGAGGGCTGATTTATTGTCCTGTGATAAAAAGCCTTCCGTTTCGAGTTCCAAACCTTTCAGGAGAGTATTTTCAAGCTTTTGGCACCATTTTTGAGTGAATTGCCAAAAGTCAGATTTTTGCTGAAATTGCGACCCCGGGGGTTAGGGATTTTTTCAAAAAAATATTTTCTGCCGGATAAGTTTTTGAGGGCTGATTTCTTGTCCTGTGATAAAAAGCCTTCCGTTTCGAGTGCCAAAACTTTCAGGGGAGCATTTGCAACCGGTTAGCACCATTTTTGAGTGAATTGCCAAAAGTCAGATTTTTGCTGAAATTGTGACCCCGGGGGTTAGGGATTTTTTCAAAACAATATTTTCTGCCGGTTAAGTTTTTGAGGGCTGATTTATTGTCCTGTGATAAAAAGCCTTCCGTTTCGAGTGCCAAAGCTTTCAGGAGAGAATTTTCAAGCTTTTGGCACCATTTTTGAGTGAATTGCCAAAAGTCAGATTTTTGCTGAAATTGTGACCCCGGGGGTTAGGGATTTTTTCAAAACAATATTTTCTGCCGGTTAAGTTTTTGAGGGCTGATTTCTTGTCCTGTGATAAAAAGCCTTCCGTTTCGAGTGCCAAACCTTTCAGGGGAGTATTTTCAAGCTTTTGGCACCATTTTTGAGTGAATTTCCAAAAGTCAGATTTTTGCTGAAATTGTGACCCCGGGGGTTAGGGATTTTTTCAAAAAAATATTTTCTGCCGGTTATGTTTTTGAGGGCTGATTTATTGTCCTGTGATAAAAAGCCTTCCGTTTCGAGTTCCAAACCTTTCAGGAGAGTATTTTCAAGCTTTTGGCACCATTTTTGAGTGAATTGCCAAAAGTCAGATTTTTGCTGAAATTGTGACCCCGGGGGTTAGGGATTTTTTCAAAAAAATATTTTTTGCCGGTTATGTTTTTGAGGGCTGATTTCTTGTCCTGTGATAAAACGCCTTCTGTTTCGAGTGCCAAACCTTTCAGGGGAGCATTTGCAACCGGTTGGCACCATTTTTGAGTGAATTGCCAAAAGTCAGATTTTTGCTGAAATTGTGACCCCGGGGCTTAGGGATTTTTTCAAAAAAATATTTTCTGCCGGTTAAGTTTTTGAGGGCTGATTTCTTCTCCTGTGATAAAAAGCCTTCCGTTTCGAGTGCCAAAGCTTTCAGGAGAGAATTTTCAAGCTTTTGGCACCATTTTTGAGTGAATTGCCAAAAGTCAGATTTTTGCTGAAATTGTGACCCCGGGGGTTAGGGATTTTTTCAAAACAATATTTTCTGCCGGTTAAGTTTTTGAGGGCTGATTTCTTGTCCTGTGATAAAAAGCCTTCCGTTTCGAGTGCCAAACCTTTCAGGGGAGTATTTTCAAGCTTTTGGCACCATTTTTGAGTGAATTTCCAAAAGTCAGATTTTTGCTGAAATTGTGACCCCGGGGGTTAGGGATTTTTTCAAAAAAATATTTTCTGCCGGTTATGTTTTTGAGGGCTGATTTATTGTCCTGTGATAAAAAGCCTTCCGTTTCGAGTTCCAAACCTTTCAGGAGAGTATTTTCAAGCTTTTGGCACCATTTTTGAGTGAATTGCCAAAAGTCAGATTTTTGCTGAAATTGTGACCCCGGGGGTTAGGGATTTTTTCAAAAAAATATTTTTTGCCGGTTATGTTTTTGAGGGCTGATTTCTTGTCCTGTGATAAAACGCCTTCTGTTTCGAGTGCCAAACCTTTCAGGGGAGCATTTGCAACCGGTTGGCACCATTTTTGAGTGAATTGCCAAAAGTCAGATTTTTGCTGAAATTGTGACCCCGGGGCTTAGGGATTTTTTCAAAAAAATATTTTCTGCCGGTTAAGTTTTTGAGGGCTGATTTCTTCTCCTGTGATAAAAAGCCTTCCGTTTCGAGTGCCAAAGCTTTCAGGAGAGAATTTTCAAGCTTTTGGCACCATTTTTGAGTGAATTTCCAAAAGTCAGATTTTTGCTGAAATTGTGACCCCGGGGGTTAGGGATTTTTTCAAAAAAATATTTTCTGCCGGTTATGTTTTTGAGGGCTGATTTATTGTCCTGTGATAAAAAGCCTTCCGTTTCGAGTTCCAAACCTTTCAGGAGAGTATTTTCAAGCTTTTGGCACCATTTTTGAGTGAATTGCCAAAAGTCAGATTTTTGGTGAAATTGTGACCCCGGGGGTTAGGGATTTTTTCAGAAAAATATTTTTTGCCGGTTAAGTTTTTGAGGGCTGATTTCTTGTCCTGTGATAAAAAGCCTTCTGTTTCGAGTGCCAAACCTTTCAGGGGAGTATTTTCACGCCTTTGGCACCATTTTTGTGTGAATTGCCAAAAGTCAGATTTTTGCTGAAATTGTGACCCCGGGGATTAGGGATTTTTTCAAAAAAATATTTTCTGCCGGATAAGTTTTTGAGGCTGATTTCTTGTCCTGTGATAAAAAGCCTTCCGTTTCGAGTGCCAAACCTTTCAGGGGAGCATTTGCAACCGGTTGGCACCATTTTTGAGTGAATTGCCAAAAGTCAGATTTTTGCTGAAATTGTGACCCCGGGGTTAGGGATTTTTTCAAAAAAATATTTTCTGCCGGTTAAGTTTTTGAGGGTTGATTTCTTGTCCTGTGATAAAAAGCCTTCCGTTTCGAGTGCCAAACCTTTCAGGAGAGCATTTTCAAGCTTTTGGCACCATTTTTGAGTGAATTGCCAAAAGTCAGATTTTGGCTGAAATTGTGACCCCGGGGGTTAGGGATTTTTTCAAAAAAATATTTTCTGCCGGTTAAGTTTTTGAGGGCTGATTTCTTGTCCTGTGATAAAAAGCCTTCTGTTTCGAGTGCCAAACCTTTCAGGGGAGTATTTACACGCCTTTGGCACCATTTTTGAGTGAATTTCCAAAAGTCAGATTTTTGCTGAAATTGTGACCCCGGGGGTTAGGGATTTCTTCAAAAAAATATTTTCTGCCGGTTATGTTTTTGAGGGTTGATTTCTTGTCCTGTGATAAAAAGCCTTCAGTTTCGAGTGCGAAACCTTTCAGGGTAGCATTTGCAACCGGTTGGCACCATTTTTGAGTGAATTGCCAAAAGTCAGATTTTTGCTGAAATTGTGACCTTAGGGATTTTTTCAAAAAAATATTTTCTGCCGGTTAAGTTTTTGAGGGCTGATTTCTTGTCCTGTGATAAAAGCCTTCCGTTTCGAGTGCCAAAGCTTTCAGGAGAGAATTTTCAAGCTTTTGGCACCATTTTTGAGTGAATTGCCAAAAGTCAGATTTTTGCTGAAATTGTGACCCCGGGGGTTAGGGATTTTTTCAAAACAATATTTTCTGCCGGTTAAGTTTTTGAGGGCTGATTTATTGTCCTGTGATAAAAAGCCTTCCGTTTCGAGTTCCAAACCTTTCAGGAGAGTATTTTCAAGCTTTTGGCACCATTTTTGAGTGAATTGCCAAAAGTCAGATTTTTGCTGAAATTGTGACCCCGGGGGTTAGGGATTTTTTCAAAAAAATATTTTCTGCCGGATAAGTTTTTGAGGGCTGATTTCTTGTCCTGTGATAAAAAGCCTTCCGTTTCGAGTGCCAAAACTTTCAGGGGAGCATTTGCAACCGGTTAGCACCATTTTTGAATGAATTGCCAAAAGTCAGATTTTTGCTGAAATTGTGACCCCGGGGCTTAGGGATTTTTTCAAAAAAATATTTTCTGCCGGTTAAGTTTTTGAGGGCTGATTTCTTCTCCTGTGATAAAAAGCCTTCCGTTTCGAGTGCCAAACCTTTCAGGAGAGCATTTTCAAGCTTTTGGCACCATTTTTGAGTGAATTTCCAAAAGTCAGATTTTTGCTGAAATTGTGACCCCGGGCATTAGGGATTTTTTCAAAAAAATATTTTCTGCCGGATAAGTTTTTGAGGGCTGATTTCTTGTCCTGTGATAAAAAGCCTTCCGTTTCGAGTGCCAAACCTTTCAGGGGAGCATTTGCAACCGGTTGGCACCATTTTTGAGTGAATTGCCAAAAGTCAGATTTTTGCTGAAATTGTGACCCTGGGGTTAGGGATTTTTTCAAAAAAATATTTTCTGCCGGTTAAGTTTTTGAGGGTTGATTTCTTGTCCTGTGATAAAAAGCCTTCCGTTTCGAGTGCCAAACCTTTCAGGAGAGCATTTTCAAGCTTTTGGCACCATTTTTGAGTGAATTGCCAAAAGTCAGATTTTTGCTGAAATTGTGACCCCGGGGGTTAGGGATTTTTTCAAAAAAATATTTTCTGCCGGTTAAGTTTTTGAGGGCTGATTTCTTGTCCTGTGATAAAAAGCCTTCTGTTTCGAGTGCCAAACCTTTCAGGGGAGTATTTACACGCCTTTGGCACCATTTTTGAGTGAATTTCCAAAAGTCAGATTTTTGCTGAAATTGTGACCCCGGGGGTTAGGGATTTCTTCAAAAAAATATTTTCTGCCGGTTAAGTTTTTGAGGGTTGATTTCTTGTCCTGTGATAAAAAGCCTTCTGTTTCGAGTGCTAAACCTTTCAGGGTAGCATTTGCAACCGGTTGGCACCATTTTTGAGTGAATTGCCAAAAGTCAGATTTTTGGTGAAATTGTGAACCCGGGGCTTAGGGATTTTTTCAAAAAAATATTTTCTGCCGGTTAAGTTTTTGAGGGCTGATTTCTTGTCCTGTGATAAAAAGCCTTCCGTTTCGAGTGCCAAAGCTTTCAGGAGAGAATTTGCAAGCTTTTGGCACCATTTTTGAGTGAATTGCCAAAAGTCAGATTTTTGCTGAAATTGTGACCCCGGGGGTTAGGGATTTTTTCAAAACAATATTTTCTGCCGGTTAAGTTTTTGAGGGCTGATTTATTGTCCTGTGATAAAAAGCCTTCCGTTTCGAGTTCCAAACCTTTCAGGAGAGTATTTTCAAGCTTTTGGCACCATTTTTGAGTGAATTGCCAAAAGTCAGATTTTTGCTGAAATTGCGACCCCGGGGGTTAGGGATTTTTTCAAAAAAATATTTTCTGCCGGATAAGTTTTTGAGGGCTGATTTCTTGTCCTGTGATAAAAAGCCTTCCGTTTCGAGTGCCAAAACTTTCAGGGGAGCATTTGCAACCGGTTAGCACCATTTTTGAGTGAATTGCCAAAAGTCAGATTTTTGCTGAAATTGTGACCCCGGGGGTTAGGGATTTTTTCAAAACAATATTTTCTGCCGGTTAAGTTTTTGAGGGCTGATTTATTGTCCTGTGATAAAAAGCCTTCCGTTTCGAGTGCCAAAGCTTTCATGAGAGAATTTTCAAGCTTTTGGCACCATTTTTGAGTGAATTGCCAAAAGTCAGATTTTTGCTGAAATTGTGACCCCGGGGGTTAGGGATTTTTTCAAAACAATATTTTCAGCCGGTTAAGTTTTTGAGGGCTGATTTCTTGTCCTGTGATAAAAAGCCTTCCGTTTCGAGTGCCAAACCTTTCAGGGGAGTATTTTCAAGCTTTTGGCACCATTTTTGAGTGAATTTCCAAAAGTCAGATTTTTGCTGAAATTGTGACCCCGGGGGTTAGGGATTTTTTCAAAAAAATATTTTCTGCCGGTTATGTTTTTGAGGGCTGATTTATTGTCCTGTGATAAAAAGCCTTCCGTTTCGAGTTCCAAACCTTTCAGGAGAGTATTTTCAAGCTTTTGGCACCATTTTTGAGTGAATTGCCAAAAGTCAGATTTTTGCTGAAATTGTGACCCCGGGGGTTAGGGATTTTTTCAAAAAAATATTTTTTGCCGGTTATGTTTTTGAGGGCTGATTTCTTGTCCTGTGATAAAACGCCTTCTGTTTCGAGTGCCAAACCTTTCAGGGGAGCATTTGCAACCGGTTGGCACCATTTTTGAGTGAATTGCCAAAAGTCAGATTTTTGCTGAAATTGTGACCCCGGGGCTTAGGGATTTTTTCAAAAAAATATTTTCTGCCGGTTAAGTTTTTGAGGGCTGATTTCTTCTCCTGTGATAAAAAGCCTTCCGTTTCGAGTGCCAAAGCTTTCAGGAGAGAATTTTCAAGCTTTTGGCACCATTTTTGAGTGAATTGCCAAAAGTCAGATTTTTGCTGAAATTGTGACCCCGGGGGTTAGGGATTTTTTCAAAACAATATTTTCTGCCGGTTAAGTTTTTGAGGGCTGATTTCTTGTCCTGTGATAAAAAGCCTTCCGTTTCGAGTGCCAAACCTTTCAGGGGAGTATTTTCAAGCTTTTGGCACCATTTTTGAGTGAATTTCCAAAAGTCAGATTTTTGCTGAAATTGTGACCCCGGGGGTTAGGGATTTTTTCAAAAAAATATTTTCTGCCGGTTATGTTTTTGAGGGCTGATTTATTGTCCTGTGATAAAAAGCCTTCCGTTTCGAGTTCCAAACCTTTCAGGAGAGTATTTTCAAGCTTTTGGCACCATTTTTGAGTGAATTGCCAAAAGTCAGATTTTTGCTGAAATTGTGACCCCGGGGGTTAGGGATTTTTTCAAAAAAATATTTTTTGCCGGTTATGTTTTTGAGGGCTGATTTCTTGTCCTGTGATAAAACGCCTTCTGTTTCGAGTGCCAAACCTTTCAGGGGAGCATTTGCAACCGGTTGGCACCATTTTTGAGTGAATTGCCAAAAGTCAGATTTTTGCTGAAATTGTGACCCCGGGGCTTAGGGATTTTTTCAAAAAAATATTTTCTGCCGGTTAAGTTTTTGAGGGCTGATTTCTTCTCCTGTGATAAAAAGCCTTCCGTTTCGAGTGCCAAACCTTTCAGGGGAGCATTTGCAACCGGTTGGCACCATTTTTGAGTGAATTGCCAAAAGTCAGATTTTTGCTGAAATTGTGACCCCAGGGGTTAGGGATTTTTTCAAAAAAATATTTTCTGCCGGTTATGTTTTTGAGGGCTGATTTATTGTCCTGTGATAAAAAGCCTTCCGTTTCGAGTTCCAAACCTTTCAGGAGAGTATTTTCAAGCTTTTGGCACCATTTTTGAGTGAATTGCCAAAAGTCAGATTTTTGCTGAAATTGTGACCCCGGGGGTTAGGGATTTTTTCAAAAAAATATTTTTTGCCGGTTATGTTTTTGAGGGCTGATTTCTTGTCCTGTGATAAAACGCCTTCTGTTTCGAGTGCCAAACCTTTCAGGGGAGCATTTGCAACCGGTTGGCACCATTTCTGAGTGAATTGCCAAAAGTCAGATTTTTGCTGAAATTGTGACCCCGGGGGTTAGGGATTTTTTCAAAAAAATATTTTCTGCCGGTTATGTTTTTGAGGGCTGATTTATTGTCCTGTGATAAAAAGCCTTCCGTTTCGAGTTCCAAACCTTTCAGGAGAGTATTTTCAAGCTTTTGGCACCATTTTTGAGTGAATTGCCAAAAGTCAGATTTTTGCTGAAATTGTGACCCCGGGGGTTAGGGATTTTTTCAAAAAAATATTTTTTGCCGGTTATGTTTTTGAGGGCTGATTTCTTGTCCTGTGATAAAACGCCTTCTGTTTCGAGTGCCAAACCTTTCAGGGGAGCATTTGCAACCGGTTGGCACCATTTTTGAGTGAATTGCCAAAAGTCAGATTTTTGCTGAAATTGTGACCCCGGGGCTTAGGGATTTTTTCAAAAAAATATTTTCTGCCGGTTAAGTTTTTGAGGGCTGATTTCTTCTCCTGTGATAAAAAGCCTTCCGTTTCGAGTGCCAAAGCTTTCAGGAGAGAATTTTCAAGCTTTTGGCACCATTTTTGAGTGAATTTCCAAAAGTCAGATTTTTGCTGAAATTGTGACCCCGGGGGTTAGGGATTTTTTCAAAAAAATATTTTCTGCCGGTTATGTTTTTGAGGGCTGATTTATTGTCCTGTGATAAAAAGCCTTCCGTTTCGAGTTCCAAACCTTTCAGGAGAGTATTTTCAAGCTTTTGGCACCATTTTTGAGTGAATTGCCAAAAGTCAGATTTTTGGTGAAATTGTGACCCCGGGGGTTAGGGATTTTTTCAGAAAAATATTTTTTGCCGGTTAAGTTTTTGAGGGCTGATTTCTTGTCCTGTGATAAAAAGCCTTCCGTTTCGAGTGCCAAACCTTTCAGGGGAGCATTTGCAACCGGTTGGCACCATTTTTGAGTGAATTGCCAAAAGTCAGATTTTTGCTGAAATTGTGACCCCGGGGGTTAGGGATTTTTTCAAAAAAATATTTTCTGCCGGTTAAGTTTTTGAGGGTTGATTTCTTGTCCTGTGATAAAAAGCCTTCCGTTTCGAGTGCCAAACCTTTCAGGAGAGCATTTTCAAGCTTTTGGCACCATTTTTGAGTGAATTGCCAAAAGTCAGATTTTTGCTGAAATTGTGACCCCGGGGGTTAGGGATTTTTTCAAAAAAATATTTTCTGCCGGTTAAGTTTTTGAGGGCTGATTTCTTGTCCTGTGATAAAAAGCCTTCCGTTTCGAGTGCCAAAGCTTTCAGGAGAGAATTTTCAAGCTTTTGGCACCATTTTTGAGTGAATTGCCAAAAGTCAGATTTTTGCTGAAATTGTGACCCCGGGGGTTAGGGATTTTTTCAAAACAATACTTTCTGCCGGTTAAGTTTTTGAGGGCTGATTTCTTGTCCTGTGATAAAAAGCCTTCCGTTTCGAGTGCCAAACCTTTCAGGGGAGTATTTTCAAGCTTTTGGCACCATTTTTGAGTGAATTTCCAAAAGTCAGATTTTTGCTGAAATTGTGACCCCAGGGGTTAGGGATTTTTTCAAAAAAATATTTTCTGCCGGTTATGTTTTTGAGGGCTGATTTATTGTCCTGTGATAAAAAGCCTTCCGTTTCGAGTTCCAAACCTTTCAGGAGAGTATTTTCAAGCTTTTGGCACCATTTTTGAGTGAATTGCCAAAAGTCAGATTTTTGCTGAAATTGTGACCCCGGGGGTTAGGGATTTTTTCAAAAAAATATTTTTTGCCGGTTATGTTTTTGAGGGCTGATTTCTTGTCCTGTGATAAAACGCCTTCTGTTTCGAGTGCCAAACCTTTCAGGGGAGCATTTGCAACCGGTTGGCACCATTTTTGAGTGAATTGCCAAAAGTCAGATTTTTGCTGAAATTGTGACCCCGGGGCTTAGGGATTTTTTCAAAAAAATATTTTCTGCCGGTTAAGTTTTTGAGGGCTGATTTCTTGTCTTGTGATAAAAAGCGTTTTGTTTCGAGTGCCAAAGCTTTCAGGAGAGAATTTTCAAGCTTTTGGCACCATTTTTCAGTGAATTTCCAAAAGTCAGATTTTTGCTGAAATTGTAACCCCGGGGGGTAGGGATTTTTTCAAAAAAATATTTTCTGCCAGTTATGTTTTTGAGGGCTGATTTATTGTCCTGTGATAAAAAGCCTTCCGTTTCGAGTTCCAAACCTTTCAGGAGAGTATTTTCAAGCTTTTGGCACCATTTTTGAGTGAATTGCCAAAAGTCAGATTTTTGCTGAAATTGTGACCCCGGGGGTTAGGGATTTTTTCAAAAAAATATTTTCTGCCGGTTAAGTTTTTGAGGGCTGATTTCTTGTCTTGTGATAAAAAGCGTTTTGTTTCGAGTGCCAAACCTTTCAGGGGAGTATTTCCAATTTTTGGCACCATTTTTGAGTGAATTTCCAAAAGTCAGATTTTTGCTGAAATTGTGACCCCAGGGGTTAGGGATTTTTTCAAAAAAATATTTTCTGCCGGTTAAGTTTTTGAGGGCTGATTTATTGTCCTGTGATAAAAAGCCTTCCGTTTCGAGTGCCAAACCTTTCAGGAGAGTATTTTCAAGCTTTTGGCAACATTTTTGTTTGAATTGCCAAAAGTCAGATTTTTGCTGAAATTGTGACCCCGGGGCTTAGGGATTTTTTCAAAAAAATATTTTCTGCCGGTTAAGTTTTTGAGGGCTGATTTCTTCTCCTGTGATAAAAAGCCTTCCGTTTCGAGTGCCAAAGCTTTCAGGAGAGAATTTTCAAGCTTTTGGCACCATTTTTGAGTGAAATGCCAAAAGTCAGATTTTTGCTGAAATTGTGACCCCGGGGGTTAGGGATTTTTTCAAAAAAATATTTTCTGCCGGTTAAGTTTTTGAGGGCTGATTTCTTGTCCTGTGATAAAAAGCCTTCTGTTTCGAGTGCCAAACCTTTCAGGGTAGCATTTGCAACCGGTTGGCACCATTTTTGAGTGAATTGCCAAAAGTCAGATTTTTGCTGAAATTGTGACCCCGGGGGTTAGGGATTTTTTCAAAAAAATATTTTCTGCCGGTTAAGTTTTTGAGGGCTGATTTCTTGTCCTGTGATAAAAAGCCTTCTGTTTCGAGTGCCAAACCTTTCAGGAGAGCATTTTCAAGCTTTTGGCACCATTTTTGAGTGAATTGCCAAAAGTCAGATTTTTGCTGAAATTGTGACCCCGGGGGTTAGGGATTTTTTCAAAAAAATATTTTCTGCCGGTTAAGTTTTTGAGGGCTGATTTCTTGTCTTGTGATAAAAAGCGTTTTGTTTCGAGTGCCAAAGCTTTCAGGAGAGAATTTTCAAGCTTTTGGCACCATTTTTGAGTGAATTTCCAAAAGTCAGATTTTTGCTGAAATTGTAACCCCGGGGGGTAGGGATTTTTTCAAAAAAATATTTTCTGCCAGTTATGTTTTTGAGGGCTGATTTATTGTCCTGTGATAAAAAGCCTTCCGTTTCGAGTTCCAAACCTTTCAGGAGAGTATTTTCAAGCTTTTGGCACCATTTTTGAGTGAATTGCCAAAAGTCAGATTTTTGCTGAAATTGTGACCCCGGGGGTTAGGGATTTTTTCAAAAAAATATTTTCTGCCGGTTAAGTTTTTGAGGGCTGATTTCTTGTCTTGTGATAAAAAGCGTTTTGTTTCGAGTGCCAAACCTTTCAGGGGAGTATTTCCAATTTTTGGCACCATTTTTGAGTGAATTTCCAAAAGTCAGATTTTTGCTGAAATTGTGACCCCAGGGGTTAGGGATTTTTTCAAAAAAATATTTTCTGCCAGTTAAGTTTTTGAGGGCTGATTTATTGTCCTGTGATAAAAAGCCTTCCGTTTCGAGTGCCAAACCTTTCAGGAGAGTATTTTCAAGCTTTTGGCACCATTTTTGTTTGAATTGCCAAAAGTCAGATTTTTGCTGAAATTGTGACCCCGGGGCTTAGGGATTTTTTCAAAAAAATATTTTCTGCCGGTTAAGTTTTTGAGGGCTGATTTCTTCTCCTGTGATAAAAAGCCTTCCGTTTCGAGTGCCAAAGCTTTCAGGAGAGAATTTTCAAGCTTTTGGCACCATTTTTGAGTGAAATGCCAAAAGTCAGATTTTTGCTGAAATTGTGACCCCGGGGGTTAGGGATTTTTTCAAAAAAATATTTTCTGCCGGTTAAGTTTTTGAGGGCTGATTTCTTGTCCTGTGATAAAAAGCCTTCTGTTTCGAGTGCCAAACCTTTCAGGGTAGCATTTGCAACCGGTTGGCACCATTTTTGAGTGAATTGCCAAAAGTCAGATTTTTGCTGAAATTGTGACCCCGGGGCTTAGGGATTTTTTCAAAAAAATATTTTCTGCCGGTTAAGTTTTTGAGGGCTGATTTCTTGTCCTGTGATAATAAGCCTTCCGTTTCGAGTGCCAAAGCTTTCAGGGGAGTATTTTCAAGCTTTTGGCACCATTTTTGAGTGAATTTCCAAAAGTCAGATTTTTGCTGAAATTGTGACCCCGGGGATTAGGGATTTTTTCAAAAAAATATTTTCTGCCGGATAAGTTTTTGAGGGCTGATTTCTTGTCCTGTGATAAAAAGCCTTCCGTTTCGAGTGCCAAACCTTTCAGGGGAGCATTTGCAACCGGTTGGCACCATTTTTGAGTGAATTGCCAAAAGTCAGATTTTTGCTGAAATTGTGACCCCGGGGTTAAGGATTTTTTCAAAAAAATATTTTCTGCCGGTTAAGTTTTTGAGGGTTGATTTCTTGTCCTGTGATAAAAAGCTTTCCGTTTCGAGTGCCAAACCTTTCAGGAGAGCATTTTCAAGCTTTTGGCACCATTTTTGAGTGAATTGCCAAAAGTCAGATTTTTGCTGAAATTGTGACCCCGGGGGTTAGGGATTTTTTCAAAAAAATATTTTCTGCCGGTTAAGTTTTTGAGGGCTGATTTCTTGTCCTGTGATAAAAAGCCTTCTGTTTCGAGTGCCAAACCTTTCAGGGGAGTATTTACACGCCTTTGGCACCATTTTTGAGTGAATTTCCAAAAGTCAGATTTTTGCTGAAATTGTGACCCCGGGGGTTAGGGATTTCTTCAAAAAAATATTTTCTGCCGGTTAAGTTATTGAGGGTTGATTTCTTGTCCTGTGATAAAAAGCCTTCTGTTTCGAGTGCCAAACCTTTCAGGGTAGCATTTGCAACCGGTTGGCACCATTTTTGAGTGAATTGCCAAAAGTCAGATTTTTGCTGAAATTGTGACCCCGGGGCTTAGGGATTTTTTCAAAAAAATATTTTCTGCCGGATAAGTTTTTGAGGGCTGATTTATTGTCCTGTGATAAAAAGCCTTCCGTTTCGAGTTCCAAACCTTTCAGGAGAGTATTTTCAAGCTTTTGGCACCATTTTTGAGTGAATTGCCAAAAGTCAGATTTTTGCTGAAATTGTGACCCCGGGGGTTAGGGATTTTTTCAAAAAAATATTTTTTGCCGGTTATGTTTTTGAGGGCTGATTTCTTGTCCTGTGATAAAACGCCTTCTGTTTCGAGTGCCAAACCTTTCAGGGGAGCATTTGAAACCGGTTGGCACCATTTTTGAGTGAATTGCCAAAAGTCAGATTTTTGCTGAAATTGTGACCCCGGGGCTTAGGGATTTTTTCAAAAAAATATTTTCTGCCGGTTAAGTTTTTGAGGGCTGATTTCTTCTCCTGTGATAAAAAGCCTTCCGTTTCGAGTGCCAAAGCTTTCAGGAGAGAATTTTCAAGCTTTTGGCACCATTTTTGAGTGAATTTCCAAAAGTCAGATTTTTGCTGAAATTGTGACCCCGGGGGTTAGGGATTTTTTCAAAAAAATATTTTCTGCCGGTTATGTTTTTGAGGGCTGATTTATTGTCCTGTGATAAAAAGCCTTCCGTTTCGAGTTCCAAACGTTTCAGGAGAGTATTTTCAACCTTTTGGCACCATTTTTGAGTGAATTGCCAAAAGTCAGATTTTTGCTGAAATTGTGACCCCGGGGGTTAGGGATTTTTTCAAAAAAATATTTTTTGCCGGTTAAGTTTTTGAGGGCTGATTTCTTGTCCTGTGATAAAAAGCCTTCCGTTTCGAGTGCCAAACCTTTCAGGGGAGCATTTGCAACCGGTTGGCACCATTTTTGAGTGAATTGCCAAAAGTCCGATTTTTGCTGAAATTGTGACCCCGGGGGTTAGGGATTTTTTCAAAAAAATATTTTCTGCCGGTTAAGTTTTTGAGAGTTGATTTCTTGTCCTGTGATAAAAAGCCTTCCGTTTCGAGTGCCAAACCTTTCAGGAGAGCATTTTCAAGCTTTTGGCACCATTTTTGAGTGAATTGCCAAAAGTCAGATTTTTGCTGAAATTGTGACCCCGGGGGTTAGGAATTTTTTCAAAAAAATATTTTCTGCCGGTTAAGTTTTTGAGGGCTGATTTCTTGTCCTGTGATAAAAAGCCTTCCGTTTCGAGTGCCAAAGCTTTCAGGAGAGAATTTTCAAGCTTTTGGCACCATTTTTGAGTGAATTGCCAAAAGTCAGATTTTTGCTGAAATTGTGACCCCGGGGGTTAGGGATTTTTTCAAAACAATATTTTCTGCCGGTTAAGTTTTTGAGGGCTGATTTCTTGTCCTGTGATAAAAAGCCTTCCGTTTCGAGTGCCAAACCTTTCAGGGGAGTATTTTCAAGCTTTTGGCACCATTTTTGAGTGAATTTCCAAAAGTCAGATTTTTGCTGAAATTGTGACCCCGGGTGTTAGGGATTTTTTCAAAAAAATATTTTCTGCCGGTTATGTTTTTGAGGGCTGATTTATTGTCCTGTGATAAAAAGCCTTCCGTTTCGAGTGCCAAACCTTTCAGGGGAGCATTTTCAAGCTTTTGGCACCATTTTTGAGTGAATTGCCAAAAGTCAGATTTTTGCTGAAATTGTGACCCTGGGGCTTAGGGTTTTTTTCAAAAAAATATTTTCTGCCGGTTAAGTTTTTGAGGGCTGATTTCTTGTCCTGTGATAAAAAGCCTTCTGTTTCGGGTGCCAAACCTTTCAGGGGAGCATTTGCAACCGGTTGGCACCATTTTTGAGTGAATTGCCAAAAGTCAGATTTTTGCTGAAATTGTGGCCCCGGGGGTTAGGGATTTTTTCAAAAAAATATTTTCTGCCGGATAAGTTTTTGAGGGCTGATTTCTTGTCCTGTGATAAAAAGCCTTCTGTTTCGAGTGCCAAACCTTTCAGGGGAGCATTTGCAACCGGTTGGCACAATTTTTGAGTGAATTGCCAAAAGTCAGATTTTTGCTGAAATTGTGACCCCGGGGGTTAGGGAGTTTTTCAAAAAAATATTTTCTGCCGGATAAGTTTTTGAGGGCTGATTTCTTGTCCTGTGATAAAAAGCCTTCTGTTTCGAGTGCCAAAACTTTCAGGAGAGCATTTTCAAGCTTTTGGAACCATTTTTGAGTGAATTGCCAAACGTCAGATTTTTGCTGAAATTGTGACCCCGGGGCTTAGGGATTTGTTAAAAAAAAATATTTTCTGCCGGTTAAGTTTTTGAGGGCTGATTGCTTGTCCTGTGATAAAAAGCCTTCCGTTTCGAGTGCCAAACCTTTCAGGAGAGTATTTTCAAGCTTTTGGCACCATTTTTGAGTGAATTGCCAAAAGTCAGATTTTTGCTGAAATTGTGACCCCGGGGGTTAGGGATTTTTTCAAAAAAATATTTTCTGCCGGTTAAGTTTTTGAGGGCTGATTTCTTGTCCTGTGATAAAAAGCCTTCCGTTTCGAGTGCCAAACCTTTCAGGGGAGCATTTGCAACCGGTTGGCACCATTTTTGAGTGAATTGCCAAAAGTCCGATTTTTGCTGAAATTGTGACCCCGGGGGTTAGGGAGTTTTTCAAAAAAATATTTTCTGCCGGATAAGTTTTTGAGGGCTGATTTCTTGTCCTGTGATAAAAAGCCTTCTGTTTCGAGTGCCAAACCTTTCAGGAGAGTATTTTCAAGCTTTTGGCACCATTTTTGAGTGAATTGCCAAAAGTCAGATTTTTGCTGAAATTGTGACCCCGGGGCTTAGGGATTTGTTAAAAAAAAAATATTTTCTGCCGGTTAAGTTTTTGAGGGCTGATTGCTTGTCCTGTGATAAAAAGCCTTCCGTTTCGAGTGCCAAACCTTTCAGGAGAGTATTTTCAAGCTTTTGGCACCATTTTTGAGTGAATTGCCAAAAGTCAGATTTTTGCTGAAATTGTGGCCCCGGGGGTTAGGGATTTTTTCAAAAAAATATTTTCTGCCGGTTAAGTTTTTGAGGGCTGATTTCTTGTCCTATGATAAAAAGCCTTCCGTTTCGAGTGCCAAACCTTTCAGGGGAGCATTTTCAAGCTTTTGGCACCATTTTTGAGTGAATTGCCAAAAGTCAGATTTTTGCTGAAATTGTGACCCTGGGGCTTAGGGATTTTTTCAAAAAAATATTTTCTGCCGGTTAAGTTTTTGAGGGTTGATTTTTCGTCCTGTGATAAAAAGCCTTCCGTTTCGAGTGCCAAACCTTTCAGGAGAGCATTTTCAAGCTTTTGGCACCATTTTTGAGTGAATTGTCAAAAGTCAGATTTTTGCTGAAATTGTGACCCCGGGGGTTAGGGATTTTTTCAAAAAAATATTTTCTGCCGGTTAAGTTTTTGAGGGCTGATTTATTGTCCTGTGATACAAGGCCTTCTGTTTCGAGTGCCAAAACTTTCAGGAGAGCATTTTCAAGCTTTTGGAACCATTTTTGAGTGAATTGCCAAAAGTCAGATTTTTGCTGAAATTGTGACCCCGGGGCTTAGGGATTTGTTAAAAAAAAATATTTTCTGCCGGTTAAGTTTTTGAGGGCTGATTGCTTGTCCTGTGATAAAAAGCCTTCCGTTTCGAGTGCCAAACCTTTCAGGAGAGTATTTTCAAGCTTTTGGCACCATTTTTGAGTGAATTGCCAAAAGTCAGATTTTTGCTGAAATTGTGGCCCCGGGGGTTAGGGATTTTTTCAAAAAAATATTTTCTGCCGGTTAAGTTTTTGAGGGCTGATTTCTTGTCCTATGATAAAAAGCCTTCTGTTTCGAGTGCCAAACCATTCAGGGGAGCATTTGCAACCGGTTGGCACCATTTTTGAGTGAATTGCCAAAAGTCCGATTTTTGCTGAAATTGTGACCCCGGGGGTTAGGGATTTTTTCAAAAAAATATTTTCTGCCGGTTAAGTTTTTGAGAGTTGATTTCTTGTCCTGTGATAAAAAGCCTTCCGTTTCGAGTGCCAAACCTTTCAGGAGAGCATTTTCAAGCTTTTGGCACCATTTTTGAGTGAATTGCCAAAAGTCAGATTTTTGCTGAAATTGTGACCCCGGGGGTTAGGGATTTTTTCAAAAAAATATTTTCTGCCGGTTAAGTTTTTGAGGGCTGATTTCTTGTCCTGTGATAAAAAGCCTTCCGTTTCGAGTGCCAAAGCTTTCAGGAGAGAATTTTCAAGCTTTTGGCACCATTTTTGAGTGAATTGCCAAAAGTCAGATTTTTGCTGAAATTGTGACCCCGGGGGTTAGGGATTTTTTCAAAACAATATTTTCTGCCGGTTAAGTTTTTGAGGGCTGATTTCTTGTCCTGTGATAAAAAGCCTTCCGTTTCGAGTGCCAAACCTTTCAGGGGAGTATTTTCAAGCTTTTGGCACCATTTTTGAGTGAATTTCCAAAAGTCAGATTTTTGCTGAAATTGTGACCCCGGGTGTTAGGGATTTTTTCAAAAAAATATTTTCTGCCGGTTATGTTTTTGAGGGCTGATTTATTGTCCTGTGATAAAAAGCCTTCCGTTTCGAGTGCCAAACCTTTCAGGGGAGCATTTTCAAGCTTTTGGCACCATTTTTGAGTGAATTGCCAAAAGTCAGATTTTTGCTGAAATTGTGACCCTGGGGCTTAGGGTTTTTTTCAAAAAAATATTTTCTGCCGGTTAAGTTTTTGAGGGCTGATTTCTTGTCCTGTGATAAAAAGCCTTCTGTTTCGGGTGCCAAACCTTTCAGGGGAGCATTTGCAACCGGTTGGCACCATTTTTGAGTGAATTGCCAAAAGTCAGATTTTTGCTGAAATTGTGACCCCGGGGGTTAGGGATTTTTTCAAAAAAATATTTTCTGCCGGTTAAGTTTTTGAGGGCTGATTTCTTGTCCTGTGATAAAAAGCCTTCCGTTTCGAGTGCCAAACCTTTCAGGGGAGCATTTGCAACCGGTTGGCACCATTTTTGAGTGAATTGCCAAAAGTCCGATTTTTGCTGAAATTGTGACCCCGGGGGTTAGGGAGTTTTTCAAAAAAATATTTTCTGCCGGATAAGTTTTTGAGGGCTGATTTCTTGTCCTGTGATAAAAAGCCTTCTGTTTCGAGTGCCAAACCTTTCAGGAGAGTATTTTCAAGCTTTTGGCACCATTTTTGAGTGAATTGCCAAAAGTCAGATTTTTGCTGAAATTGTGACCCCGGGGCTTAGGGATTTGTTAAAAAAAAAATATTTTCTGCCGGTTAAGTTTTTGAGGGCTGATTGCTTGTCCTGTGATAAAAAGCCTTCCGTTTCGAGTGCCAAACCTTTCAGGAGAGTATTTTCAAGCTTTTGGCACCATTTTTGAGTGAATTGCCAAAAGTCAGATTTTTGCTGAAATTGTGGCCCCGGGGGTTAGGGATTTTTTCAAAAAAATATTTTCTGCCGGTTAAGTTTTTGAGGGCTGATTTCTTGTCCTATGATAAAAAGCCTTCCGTTTCGAGTGCCAAACCTTTCAGGGGAGCATTTTCAAGCTTTTGGCACCATTTTTGAGTGAATTGCCAAAAGTCAGATTTTTGCTGAAATTGTGACCCTGGGGCTTAGGGATTTTTTCAAAAAAATATTTTCTGCCGGTTAAGTTTTTGAGGGTTGATTTTTCGTCCTGTGATAAAAAGCCTTCCGTTTCGAGTGCCAAACCTTTCAGGAGAGCATTTTCAAGCTTTTGGCACCATTTTTGAGTGAATTGTCAAAAGTCAGATTTTTGCTGAAATTGTGACCCCGGGGGTTAGGGATTTTTTCAAAAAAATATTTTCTGCCGGTTAAGTTTTTGAGGGCTGATTTATTGTCCTGTGATACAAGGCCTTCTGTTTCGAGTGCCAAAACTTTCAGGAGAGCATTTTCAAGCTTTTGGAACCATTTTTGAGTGAATTGCCAAAAGTCAGATTTTTGCTGAAATTGTGACCCCGGGGCTTAGGGATTTGTTAAAAAAAAATATTTTCTGCCGGTTAAGTTTTTGAGGGCTGATTGCTTGTCCTGTGATAAAAAGCCTTCCGTTTCGAGTGCCAAACCTTTCAGGAGAGTATTTTCAAGCTTTTGGCATCATTTTTGAGTGAATTGCCAATAGTCAGATTTTTGCTGAAATTGTGGCCCCGGGGGTTAGGGATTTTTTCAAAAAAATATTTTCTGCCGGTTAAGTTTTTGAGGGCTGATTTCTTGTCCTATGATAAAAAGCCTTCTGTTTCGAGTGCCAAACCATTCAGGGGAGCATTTGCAACCGGTTGGCACCATTTTTGAGTGAATTGCCAAAAGTCAGATTTTTGCTGAAATTGTGGCCCCGGGGGTTAGGGATTTTTTCAAAAAAATATTTTCTGTCGGTTAAGTTTTTGAGGGCTGATTGCTTGTCCTGTGATAAAAAGCCTTCCGTTTCGAGTGCCAAACCTTTCAGGAGAGTATTTTCAAGCTTTTGGCACCATTTTTGAGTGAATTGCCAAAAGTCAGATTTTTGCTGAAATTGTGGCCCCGGGGCTTAGGGATTTTTTCAAAAAAATATTTTCTGCCGGTTAAGTTTTTGAGGGCTGATTTCTTGTCCTATGATAAAAAGCCTTCTTTTTCGAGTGCCAAACCTTTCAGGGGTGCATTTGCAACCGGTTGGCGCCATTTTTGAGTGAATTGCCAAAAGTCAGATTTTTGCTGAAATTGTGACCCCGGGGGTTAGGGATTTGTTAAAAAAAATATTTTCTGCCGGTTAAGTTTTTGAGGGCTGATTTCTTGTCCTGTGATAAAAAGCCTTCCGTTTCGAGTGCCAAACCTTTCAGGGGAGTATTTTCAAGCTTTTGGCACCATTTTTGAGTGAATTTCCAAAAGTCAGATTTTTGCTGAAATTGTGACCCCAGGGGTTAGGGATTTTTTCAAAAAAATATTTTCTGCCGGTTATGTTTTTGAGGGCTGATTTATTGTCCTGTGATAAAAAGCCTTCCGTTTCGAGTTCCAAACCTTTCAGGAGAGTATTTTCAAGCTTTTGGCACCATTTTTGAGTGAATTGCCAAAAGTCAGATTTTTGCTGAAATTGTGACCCCGGGGGTTAGGGATTTTTTCAAAAAAATATTTTTTGCCGGTTATGTTTTTGAGGGCTGATTTCTTGTCCTGTGATAAAACGCCTTCTGTTTCGAGTGCCAAACCTTTCAGGGGAGCATTTGCAACCGGTTGGCACCATTTTTGAGTGAATTGCCAAAAGTCAGATTTTTGCTGAAATTGTGACCCCGGGGCTTAGGGATTTTTTCAAAAAAATATTTTCTGCCGGTTAAGTTTTTGAGGGCTGATTTCTTCTCCTGTGATAAAAAGCCTTCCGTTTCGAGTTCCAAACCTTTCAGGAGAGCATTTTCAAGCTTTTGGCACCATTTTTGAGTGAATTGCCAAAAGTCAGATTTTTGCTGAAATTGTGATCCCGGGGGTTAGGGATATTTTCAAAAAAATATTTTCTGCCGGTTAAGTTTTTGAGGGCTGATTTCTTGTCTTGTGATAAAAAGCGTTTTGTTTCGAGTGCCAAAGCTTTCAGGAGAGAATTTTCAAGCTTTTGGCACCATTTTTTCAGTGAATTTCCAAAAGTCAGATTTTTGCTGAAATTGTAACCCCGGGGGGTAGGGATTTTTTCAAAAAAATATTTTCTGCCAGTTATGTTTTTGAGGGCTGATTTATTGTCCTGTGATAAAAAGCCTTCCGTTTCGAGTTCCAAACCTTTCAGGAGAGTATTTTCAAGCTTTTGGCACCATTTTTGAGTGAATTGCCAAAAGTCAGATTTTTGCTGAAATTGTGACCCCGGGGGTTAGGGATTTTTTCAAAAAAATATTTTCTGCCGGTTAACTTTTTGAGGGCTGATTTCTTGTCTTGTGATAAAAAGCGTTTTGTTTCGAGTGCCAAACCTTTCAGGGGAGTATTTCCAATTTTTGGCACCATTTTTGAGTGAATTTCCAAAAGTCAGATTTTTGCTGAAATTGTGACCCCAGGGGTTAGGGATTTTTTCAAAAAAATATTTTCTGCCGGTTAAGTTTTTGAGGGCTGATTTATTGTCCTGTGATAAAAAGCCTTCCGTTTCGAGTGCCAAACCTTTCAGGAGAGTATTTTCAAGCTTTTGGCAACATTTTTGTTTGAATTGCCAAAAGTCAGATTTTTGCTGAAATTGTGACCCCGGGGCTTAGGGATTTTTTCAAAAAAATATTTTCTGCCGGTTAAGTTTTTGAGGGCTGATTTCTTCTCCTGTGATAAAAAGCCTTCCGTTTCGAGTGCCAAAGCTTTCAGGAGAGAATTTTCAAGCTTTTGGCACCATTTTTGAGTGAAATGCCAAAAGTCAGATTTTTGCTGAAATTGTGACCCCGGGGGTTAGGGATTTTTTCAAAAAAATATTTTCTGCCGGTTAAGTTTTTGAGGGCTGATTTCTTGTCCTGTGATAAAAAGCCTTCTGTTTCGAGTGCCAAACCTTTCAGGGTAGCATTTGCAACCGGTTGGCACCATTTTTGAGTGAATTGCCAAAAGTCAGATTTTGCTGAAATTGTGACCCCGGGGGTTAGGGATTTTTTCAAAAAATATTTTCTGCCGGTTAAGTTTTTGAGGGCTGATTTCTTGTCCTGTGATAAAAAGCCTTCTGTTTCGAGTGCCAAACCTTTCAGGAGAGCATTTTCAAGCTTTTGGCACCATTTTTGAGTGAATTGCCAAAAGTCAGATTTTTGCTGAAATTGTGACCCCGGGGGTTAGGGATTTTTTCAAAAAAATATTTTCTGCCGGTTAAGTTTTTGAGGGCTGATTTCTTGTCTTGTGATAAAAAGCGTTTTGTTTCGAGTGCCAAAGCTTTCAGGAGAGAATTTTCAAGCTTTTGGCACCATTTTTGAGTGAATTTCCAAAAGTCAGATTTTTGCTGAAATTGTAACCCCGGGGGGTAGGGATTTTTTCAAAAAATATTTTCTGCCAGTTATGTTTTTGAGGGCTGATTTATTGTCCTGTGATAAAAAGCCTTCCGTTTCGAGTTCCAAACCTTTCAGGAGAGTATTTTCAAGCTTTTGGCACCATTTTTGAGTGAATTGCCAAAAGTCAGATTTTGCTGAAATTGTGACCCCGGGGGTTAGGGATTTTTTCAAAAAAATATTTTCTGCCGGTTAAGTTTTTGAGGGCTGATTTCTTGTCTTGTGATAAAAAGCGTTTTGTTTCGAGTGCCAAACCTTTCAGGGGAGTATTTCCAATTTTTGGCACCATTTTTGAGTGAATTTCCAAAAGTCAGATTTTTGCTGAAATTGTGACCCCAGGGGTTAGGGATTTTTTCAAAAAAATATTTTCTGCCAGTTAAGTTTTTGAGGGCTGATTTATTGTCCTGTGATAAAAAGCCTTCCGTTTCGAGTGCCAAACCTTTCAGGAGAGTATTTTCAAGCTTTTGGCACCATTTTTGTTTGAATTGCCAAAAGTCAGATTTTTGCTGAAATTGTGACCCCGGGGCTTAGGGATTTTTTCAAAAAAATATTTTCTGCCGGTTAAGTTTTTGAGGGCTGATTTCTTCTCCTGTGATAAAAAGCCTTCCGTTTCGAGTGCCAAAGCTTTCAGGAGAGAATTTTCAAGCTTTTGGCACCATTTTTGAGTGAAATGCCAAAAGTCAGATT
Source organism: Podarcis vaucheri (assembly GCF_965113315.1). Lineage (NCBI taxonomy): Eukaryota > Metazoa > Chordata > Lepidosauria > Squamata > Lacertidae > Podarcis > Podarcis vaucheri. The sequence goes on along the minus strand of NW_028118644.1, from coordinate 1,185 downwards.
TTTGCTGAAATTGTGACCCCGGGGGTTAGGGATTTTTTCAAAAAAATATTTTCTGCCGGTTAAGTTTTTGAGGGCTGATTTCTTGTCCTGTGATAAAAAGCCTTCTGTTTCGAGTGCCAAACCTTTCAGGGTAGCATTTGCAACCGGTTGGCACCATTTTTGAGTGAATTGCCAAAAGTCAGATTTTTGCTGAAATTGTGACCCCGGGGCTTAGGGATTTTTTCAAAAAAATATTTTCTGCCGGTTAAGTTTTTGAGGGCTGATTTCTTGTCCTGTGATAATAAGCCTTCCGTTTCGAGTGCCAAAGCTTTCAGGGGAGTATTTTCAAGCTTTTGGCACCATTTTTGAGTGAATTTCCAAAAGTCAGATTTTTGCTGAAATTGTGACCCCGGGGATTAGGGATTTTTTCAAAAAAATATTTTCTGCCGGATAAGTTTTTGAGGGCTGATTTCTTGTCCTGTGATAAAAAGCCTTCCGTTTCGAGTGCCAAACCTTTCAGGGAGCATTTGCAACCGGTTGGCACCATTTTTGAGTGAATTGCCAAAAGTCAGATTTTTGCTGAAATTGTGACCCCGGGGTTAAGGATTTTTTCAAAAAAATATTTTCTGCCGGTTAAGTTTTTGAGGGTTGATTTCTTGTCCTGTGATTAAAAGCTTTCCGTTTCGAGTGCCAAACCTTTCAGGAGAGCATTTTCAAGCTTTTGGCACCATTTTTGAGTGAATTGCCAAAAGTCAGATTTTTGCTGAAATTGTGACCCCGGGGGTTAGGGATTTTTTCAAAAAAATATTTTCTGCCGGTTAAGTTTTTGAGGGCTGATTTCTTGTCCTGTGATAAAAAGCCTTCTGTTTCGAGTGCCAAACCTTTCAGGGGAGTATTTACACGCCTTTGGCACCATTTTTGAGTGAATTTCCAAAAGTCAGATTTTTGCTGAAATTGTGACCCCGGGGGTTAGGGATTTCTTCAAAAAAATATTTTCTGCCGGTTAAGTTATTGAGGGTTGATTTCTTGTCCTGTGATAAAAAGCCTTCTGTTTCGAGTGCCAAACCTTTCAGGGTAGCATTTGCAACCGGTTGGCACCATTTTTGAGTGAATTGCCAAAAGTCAGATTTTTGCTGAAATTGTGACCCCGGGGCTTAGGGATTTTTTCAAAAAAATATTTTCTGCCGGATAAGTTTTTGAGGGCTG
>NW_028118645.1:0-25871 GCF_965113315.1 Podarcis vaucheri | reverse complement strand
GCTTAGGGATTTTTTTTTAAAAAAAATATATTTTCTGCCGGTTAAGTTTTTGAGGGCTGAGTTCCTGTCCTGTGATAAAATGCCTTCTGTTTCGAGTGCCAAACCTTTCAGGGCAGCATTTTAAAGTTTTTGGCACCATTTTTGAGTGAATTGCCAAAAGTCAGATTTTTGCTGAAATTGTGACCCCGGGGGTTTGGAATTTTTTCAAAAAAGTCTTTTCCGCCGGTTAGGTTTCTGAGGGCTGATTTCTTGTCCTGTGATAACAAGCCTTCTGTTTCGAGTGCCAAACATTTCAGGAGAACATTTTCAAGCTTTTGCAACCATTTTTGAGTGAATTGCCAAAGTCAGATTTTTGCTGAAATTGTGACTCCGGGGGTTAGGGATTTCTTCAAAAAAATATTTTCTGCCGGTTAAGTTTTTGAGGGCTGATTTCTTGTCCTGTGATAACAAGCCTTCTGTTTCGAGTGCGAAACCTTTCAGGAGAGCATTTTCAAGCTTTTGGCACCATTTTTGAGTGAATTGCCAAAAGTCAGATTTTTGCTGAAATTGTGACCCCGGGGCTTAGGGATTTTTTTTTTAAAAAAAAATATTTTCTGCCGGTTAAGTTTTTGAGGGCTGATTTCCTGTCCTGTGATAAAATGCCTTCTGTTTCGAGTGCCAAACCTTTCAGGGCAGCATTTTCAAGCTTTTGGCACCATTTTTGAGTGAATTGCCAAAAGTCAGATTTTTGCTGAAATTGTGACCCCGGGGCTTATGGATTTCTTCAAAAAAATATTTTCTGCCGGTTAAGTTTTTGAGGGCTGATTTCTAGTCCTGTGATAAAAAGCCTTCTGTTTCAAGTGCCAAACCTTTCATGAGAGCATTTTCAAGCTTTTGGCACCATTTTTGAGTGAATTGCCAAAAGTCAGATTTTTGCTGAAATTGTGACCCCGGGGGTTACGGATTTCTTGAAAAAAATATTTTCTGCCGGTTAAGTTTTTGAGGGCTAATTTCTTGTCCTGTGATAAAAAGCCTTCTGTTTCGAGTGCCAAACCTTTCAGGGGAGCATTTTCAAGCTTTTGGCACCATTTTTGAGTGAATTGCCAAAAGTCAGATTTTTGCTGAAATTGTGACCCCGGGGCTTAGGGATTTCTTCAAAAAAATATTTTCTGCCGGTTAAGGTTTTGAGGGCTGATTTCTTGTCCTGTGATAAAAAGCCTTCTGTTTCGAGTGCCAAACCTTTCAGGGGAGCATTTTCAAGCTTTTGGCACCATTTTTGAGTGAATTGCCAAAAGTCAGATTTTTGCTGAAATTGTGACCCCGGGGGTTACGGATTTCTTGAAAAAAATATTTTCTGCCGGTTAAGTTTTTGAGGGCTAATTTCTTGTCCTGTGATAAAAAGCCTTCTGTTTCGAGTGCCAAACCTTTCAGGGGAGCATTTTCAAGCTTTTGGCACCATTTTTGAGTGAATTGCCAAAAGTCAGATTTTTGCTGAAATTGTGACCCCGGGGCTTAGGGATTTCTTCAAAAAAATATTTTCTGCCGGTTAAGGTTTTGAGGGCTGATTTCTTGTCCTGTGATAAAAAGCCTTCTGTTTCGAGTGCCAAACCTTTCAGGGGAGCATTTTCAAGCTTTTGGCACCATTTTTGAGTGAATTGCCAAAAGTCAGATTTTTGCTGAAATTGTGACCCCGGGGCTTATGGATTTCTTCAAAAAAATATTTTCTGCCGGTTAAGTTTTTGAGGGCTGATTTCTTGTCCTGTGATAAAAAGCCTTCTGTTTCGACTGCCAAACCTTTCAGGAGAGCATTTTAAAGTTTTTGGCACCATTTTTGAGTTAATTGCCAAAAGTCAGATTTTTACTGAAATTGTGACCCCGGGGCTTAGGGATTTTTTTTAAAAAAAATATATTTTCTGCCGGTTAAGTTTTTGAGGGCTGAGTTCCTGTCCTGTGATAAAATGCCTTCTGTTTCGAGTGCCAAACCTTTCAGGGCAGCATTTTAAAGTTTTTGGCACCGTTTTTGAGTGAATTGCCAAAAGTCAGATTTTTGCTGAAATTGTGACCCCGGGGGTTTGGAATTTTTTCAAAAAAGTCTTTTCCGCCGGTTAGGTTTCTGAGGGCTGATTTCTTGTCCTGTGATAACAAGCCTTCTGTTTCGAGTGCCAAACATTTCAGGAGAACATTTTCAAGCTTTTGCAACCATTTTTGAGTGAATTGCCAAAGTCAGATTTTTGCTGAAATTGTGACTCCGGGGGTTAGGGATTTCTTCAAAAAAATATTTTCTGCCGGTTAAGTTTTTGAGGGCTGATTTCTTGTCCTGTGATAACAAGCCTTCTGTTTCGAGTGCGAAACCTTTCAGGAGAGCATTTTCAAGCTTTTGGCACCATTTTTGAGTGAATTGCCAAAAGTCAGATTTTTGCTGAAATTGTGACCCCGGGTCTTAGGGATTTTTTCAAAAAAATATTTTCTGCCGGTTAAGTTTTTGAGGGCTGATTTCCTGTCCTGTGATAAAATGCCTTCTGTTTCGAGTGCCAAACCTTTCAGGGCAGCATTTTCAAGCTTTTGGCACCATTTTTGAGTGAATTGCCAAAAGTCAGATTTTTGCTGAAATTGTGACCCCGGGGCTTCTGGATTTCTTCAAAAAAATATTTTCTCCCGGTTAAGTTTTTGAGGGCTGATTTCTTGTCCTGTGATAACAAGCCTTCTGTTTCGAGTGCCAAACATTTCAGGAGAACATTTTCAAGCTTTTGGAACCATTTTTGAGTGAATTGCCAAAGTCAGATTTTTGCTGAAATTGTGACCCCGGGGCTTAGGGATTTTTTTTTTTAAAAAAAAATATTTTCTGCCGGTTAAGTTTTTGAGGGCTGATTTCCTGTCCTGTGATAAAATGCCTTCTGTTTCGAGTGCCAAACCTTTCAGGGCAGCATTTTCAAGCTTTTGGCACCATTTTTGAGTGAATTGCCAAAAGTCAGATTTTTGCTGAAATTGTGACCCCGGGGCTTATGGATTTCTTCAAAAAAATATTTTCTGCCGGTTAAGTTTTTGAGGGCTGATTTCTAGTCCTGTGATAAAAAGCCTTCTGTTTCAAGTGCCAAACCTTTCATGAGAGCATTTTCAAGCTTTTGGCACCATTTTTGAGTGAATTGCCAAAAGTCAGATTTTTGCTGAAATTGTGACCCCGGGGGTTACGGATTTCTTGAAAAAAATATTTTCTGCCGGTTAAGTTTTTGAGGGCTAATTTCTTGTCCTGTGATAAAAAGCCTTCTGTTTCGAGTGCCAAACCTTTCAGGGGAGCATTTTCAAGCTTTTGGCACCATTTTTGAGTGAATTGCCAAAAGTCAGATTTTTGCTGAAATTGTGACCCCGGGGCTTAGGGATTTCTTCAAAAAAATATTTTCTGCCGGTTAAGGTTTTGAGGGCTGATTTCTTGTCCTGTGATAAAAAGCCTTCTGTTTCGAGTGCCAAACCTTTCAGGGGAGCATTTTCAAGCTTTTGGCACCATTTTTGAGTGAATTGCCAAAAGTCAGATTTTTGCTGAAATTGTGACCCCGGGGCTTATGGATTTCTTCAAAAAAATATTTTCTGCCGGTTAAGTTTTTGAGGGCTGATTTCTTGTCCTGTGATAAAAAGCCTTCTGTTTCGACTGCCAAACCTTTCAGGAGAGCATTTTAAAGTTTTTGGCACCATTTTTGAGTGAATTGCCAAAAGTCAGATTTTTACTGAAATTGTGACCCCGGGGCTTAGGGATTTTTTTTAAAAAAAATATATTTTCTGCCGGTTAAGTTTTTGAGGGCTGATTTCCTGTCCTGTGATAAAATGCCTTCTGTTTCGAGTGCCAAACCTTTCAGGGCAGCATTTTCAAGCTTTTGGCACCATTTTTGAGTGAATTGCCAAAAGTCAGATTTTTTCTGAAATTGTGACCCCGGGGCTTATGGATTTCTTCAAAAAAATATTTTCTGCCGGTTAAGTTTTTGAGGGCTGATTTCTTGTCCTGTGATAAAAAGCCTTCTGTTTCGAGTGCCAAACCTTTCATGAGAGCATTTTCAAGTTTTTGGCACCATTTTTGAGTGAATTGCCAAAAGTCAGATTTTTACTGAAATTGTGACCCCGGGGCTTAGGAATTTTTTCAAAAAAGTCTTTTCCGCCGGTTAAGTTTTTGAGGGCTGATTTCTTGTCCTGTGATAAAATGCATTCTGTTTCGAGTGCCAAACCTTTCAGGAGAGCATTTTCAAGCTTTTGGCACCATTTTTGAGTGAATTGCCAAAAGTCAGATTTTTGCTGAAATTGAGACCCCGGGGGTTAGGGATTTCTTCAAAAAAATATTTTCTGCCGGTTAAGTTTTTGAGGGCTGATTTCTTGTCCTGTGATAACAAGCCTTCTGTTTCGAGTGCGAAACCTTTCAGGAGAGCATTTTAAAGTTTTTGGCACCATTTTTGAGTGAATTGCCAAAAGTCAGATTTTTGCTGAAATTGTGACCCCGGGGGTTTGGAATTTTTTCAAAAAAGTCTTTTCCGCCGGTTAGGTTTCTGAGGGCTGATTTCTTGTCCTGTGATAACAAGCCTTCTGTTTCGAGTGCCAAACATTTCAGGAGAACATTTTCAAGCTTTTGGAACCATTTTTGAGTGAATTGCCAAAGTCAGATTTTTGCTGAAATTGTGACCCCGGGGGTTAGGGATTTCTTCAAAAAAATATTTTCTGCCGGTTAAGTTTTTGAGGGCTGATTTCTTGTCCTGTGATAACAAGCCTTCTGTTTCGAGTGCGAAACCTTTCAGGAGAGCATTTTCAAGCTTTTGGCACCATTTTTGAGTGAATTGCCAAAAGTCAGATTTTTGCTGAAATTGTGACCCCGGGGCTTAGGGATTTTTTTTTTAAAAAAAATATTTTCTGCCGGTTAAGTTTTTGAGGGCTGATTTCCTGTCCTGTGATAAAATGCCTTCTGTTTCGAGTGCCAAACCTTTCAGGGCAGCATTTTCAAGCTTTTGGCACCATTTTTGAGTGAATTGCCAAAAGTCAGATTTTTGCTGAAATTGTGACCCCGGGGCTTATGGATTTCTTCAAAAAAATATTTTCTGCCGGTTAAGTTTTTGAGGGCTGATTTCTAGTCCTGTGATAAAAAGCCTTCTGTTTCAAGTGCCAAACCTTTCATGAGAGCATTTTCAAGCTTTTGGCACCATTTTTGAGTGAATTGCCAAAAGTCAGATTTTTGCTGAAATTGTGACCCCGGGGGTTACGGATTTCTTGAAAAAAATATTTTCTGCCGGTTAAGTTTTTGAGGGCTAATTTCTTGTCCTGTGATAAAAAGCCTTCTGTTTCGAGTGCCAAACCTTTCAGGGGAGCATTTTCAAGCTTTTGGCACCATTTTTGAGTGAATTGCCAAAAGTCAGATTTTTGCTGAAATTGTGACCCCGGGGGTTACGGATTTCTTGAAAAAAATATTTTCTGCCGGTTAAGTTTTTGAGGGCTAATTTCTTGTCCTGTGATAAAAAGCCTTCTGTTTCGAGAACCAAACCTTTCAGGGGAGCATTTTCAAGCTTCTGGCACCATTTTTGAGTGAATTGCCAAAAGTCAGATTTTTGCTGAAATTGTGACCCCGGGGCTTAGGGATTTCTTCAAAAAAATATTTTCTGCCGGTTAAGTTTTTGAGGGCTGATTTCTTGTCCTGTGATAAAAAGCCTTCTGTTTCGAGTGCCAAACCTTTCAAGGGGAGCATTTTCAAGCTTTTGGCACCATTTTTGAGTGAATTGCCAAAAGTCAGATTTTTACTGAAATTGTGACCCCGGGGGTTTGGAATTTTTTCAAAAAAGTCCTTTCCGCCGGTTAGGTTTTTGAGGGCTGATTTCCTGTCCTGTGATAACAAGCCTTCTGTTTCGAGAACCAAACCTTTCAGGGGAGCATTTTCAAGCTTCTGGCACCATTTTTGAGTGAATTGCCAAAAGTCAGATTTTTGCTGAAATTGTGACCCCGGGGCTTAGGGATTTCTTCAAAAAAATATTTTCTGCCGGTTAAGTTTTTGAGGGCTGATTTCTTGTCCTGTGATAACAAGCCTTCTGTTTCGAGTGCGAAACCTTTCAGGAGAGCATTTTCAAGCTTTTGGCACCATTTTTGAGTGAATTGCCAAAAGTCAGATTTTTGCTGAAATTGTGACCCCGGGGCTTAGGGATTTTTTTTTTAAAAAAATATTTTCTGCCGGTTAAGTTTTTGAGGGCTGATTTCCTGTCCTATGATAAAATGCCTTCTGTTTCGAGTGCCAAACCTTTCAGGGCAGCATTTTCAAGCTTTTGGCACCATTTTTGAGTGAATTGCCAAAAGTCAGATTTTTGCTGAAATTGTGACCCCGGGGCTTATGGATTTCTTCAAAAAAATATTTTCTGCCGGTTAAGTTTTTGAGGGCTGATTTCTAGTCCTGTGATAAAAAGCCTTCTGTTTCAAGTGCCAAACCTTTCATGAGAGCATTTTCAAGCTTTTGGCACCATTTTTGAGTGAATTGCCAAAAGTCAGATTTTTGCTGAAATTGTGACCCCGGGGGTTACGGATTTCTTGAAAAAAATATTTTCTGCCGGTTAAGTTTTTGAGGGCTAATTTCTTGTCCTGTGATAAAAAGCCTTCTGTTTCGAGTGCCAAACCTTTCAGGGGAGCATTTTCAAGCTTTTGGCACCATTTTTGAGTGAATTGCCAAAAGTCAGATTTTTGCTGAAATTGTGACCCCGGGGGTTACGGATTTCTTGAAAAAAATATTTTCTGCCGGTTAAGTTTTTGAGGGCTAATTTCTTGTCCTGTGATAAAAAGCCTTCTGTTTCGAGAACCAAACCTTTCAGGGGAGCATTTTCAAGCTTCTGGCACCATTTTTGAGTGAATTGCCAAAAGTCAGATTTTTGCTGAAATTGTGACCCCGGGGCTTAGGGATTTCTTCAAAAAAATATTTTCTGCCGGTTAAGTTTTTGAGGGCTGATTTCTTGTCCTGTGATAAAAAGCCTTCTGTTTCGAGTGCCAAACCTTTCAAGGGGAGCATTTTCAAGCTTTTGGCACCATTTTTGAGTGAATTGCCAAAAGTCAGATTTTTACTGAAATTGTGACCCCGGGGGTTTGGAATTTTTTCAAAAAAGTCCTTTCCGCCGGTTAGGTTTTTGAGGGCTGATTTCCTGTCCTGTGATAACAAGCCTTCTGTTTCGAGTGCCAAACATTTCAGGAGAACATTTTCAAGCTTTTGGAACCATTTTTGAGTGAATTGCCAAAAGTCAGATTTTTGCTGAAATTGTGACCCCGGGGGTTAGGGATTTCTTCAAAAAAATATTTTCTGCCGGTTAAGTTTTTGAGGGCTGATTTCTTGTCCTGTGATAAAATGCCTTATGTTTCGAGTGCCAACGCTTTCAGGAGAGCATTTTCAAGCTTTTGGCATCATTTTGGAGTGAATTGCCAAAAGCCAGATTTTTGCTGAAATTGTGACCCCGGGGCTTAGGAATTTTTTCAAAAAAGTCTTTTCCGCCGGTTAAGTTTTTGAGGGCTGATTTCTTGTCCTGTGATAAAATGCCTTCTGTTTCGAGTGCCAAACCTTTCAGGAGAGTATTTTCAAGCTTTTGGCACCATTTTTGAGTGAATTGCCAAAAGTCAGATTTTTGCTGAAATTGAGACCCCGGGGGTTAGGGATTTCTTCAAAAAAATATTTTCTTCCGGTTAAGTTTTTGAGGGCTAATTTCTTGTCCTGTGATAAAATGCCTTCTGTTTCGAGTGCCAAACCTTTCAGGAGAGCATTTTCAAGCTTTTGGCACCATTTTTGAGTGAATTGCCAAAAGTCAGATTTTTGCTGAAATTGTGACCCCGGGGCTTAGGGATTTTTTTTTAAAAAAAATATTTTCTGCCGGTTAAGTTTTTGAGGGCTGATTTCCTGTCCTGTGATAAAATGCCTTCTGTTTCGAGTGCCAAACCTTTCAGGGCAGCATTTTCAAGCTTTTGGCACCATTTTTGAGTGAATTGCCAAAAGTCAGATTTTTGCTGAAATTGTGACCCCGGGACTTATGGATTTCTTCAAAAAAATATTTTCTGCCGGTTAAGTTTTTGAGGGCTGATTTCTAGTCCTGTGATAAAAAGCCTTCTGTTTCAAGTGCCAAACCTTTCATGAGAGAATTTTCAAGCTTTTGGCACCATTTTTGAGTGAATTGCCAAAAGTCAGATTTTTGCTGAAATTGTGACCCCGGGGGTTACGGATTTCTTGAAAAAAATATTTTCTGCCGGTTAAGTTTTTGAGGGCTAATTTCTTGTCCTGTGATAAAAAGCCTTCTGTTTCGAGTGCCAAACCTTTCAGGGGAGCATTTTCAAGCTTTTGGCACCATTTTTGAGTGAATTGCCAAAAGTCAGATTTTTGCTGAAATTGTGACCCCGGGGCTTAGGGATTTCTTCAAAAAAATATTTTCTGCCGGTTAAGTTTTTGAGGGCTGATTTCTTGTCCTGTGATAAAAAGCCTTCTGTTTCGAGTGCCAAACCTTTCAGGGGAGCATTTTCAAGCTTTTGGCACCATTTTTGAGTGAATTGCCAAAAGTCAGATTTTTACTGAAATTGTGACCCCGGGGGTTTGGAATTTTTTCAAAAAAGTCTTTTCCGCCGGTTAGGTTTTTGAGGGCTGATTTCCTGTCCTGTGATAACAAGCCTTCTGTTTCGAGTGCCAAACATTTCAGGAGAACATTTTCAAGCTTTTGGAACCATTTTTGAGTGAATTGCCAAAAGTCAGATTTTTGCTGAAATTGTGACCCCGGGGGTTAGGGATTTCTTCAAAAAAATATTTTCTGCCGGTTAAGTTTTTGAGGGCTGATTTCTTGTCCTGTGATAAAATGCCTTATGTTTCGAGTGCCAACGCTTTCAGGAGAGCATTTTCAAGCTTTTGGCATCATTTTGGAGTGAATTGCCAAAAGCCAGATTTTTGCTGAAATTGTGACCCCGGGGCTTAGGAATTTTTTCAAAAAAGTCTTTTCCGCCGGTTAAGTTTTTGAGGGCTGATTTCTTGTCCTGTGATAAAATGCCTTCTGTTTCGAGTGCCAAACCTTTCAGGAGAGTATTTTCAAGCTTTTGGCACCATTTTTGAGTGAATTGCCAAAAGTCAGATTTTTGCTGAAATTGAGACCCCGGGGGTTAGGGATTTCTTCAAAAAAATATTTTCTTCCGGTTAAGTTTTTGAGGGCTGATTTCTTGTCCTGTGATAAAATGCCTTCTGTTTCGAGTGCCAAACCTTTCAGGAGAGCATTTTCAAGCTTTTGGAACCATTTTTGAGTGAATTGCCAAAAGTCAGATTTTTGCTGAAATTGTGACCCCGGGGGTTAGGGATTTCTTCAAAAAAATATTTTCTGCCGGTTAAGTTTTTGAGGGCTGATTTCTTGTCCTGTGATAAAATGCCTTATGTTTCGAGTGCCAAACCTTTCAGGAGAGCATTTTCAAGCTTTTGGCACCATTTTTGAGTGAATTGCCAAAAGTCAGATTTTTGCTGAAATTGTGACCCCGGGTCTTAGGGATTTTTTCAAAAAAATATTTTCTGCCGGTTAAGTTTTGAGGGCTGATTTCCTGTCCTGTGATAAAATGCCTTCTGTTTCGAGTGCCAAACCTTTCAGGGCAGCATTTTCAAGCTTTTGGCACCATTTTTGAGTGAATTGCCAAAAGTCAGATTTTTGCTGAAATTGTGACCCCGGGGCTTCTGGATTTCTTCAAAAAAATATTTTCTCCCGGTTAAGTTTTTGAGGGCTGATTTCTTGTCCTGTGATAAAATGCCTTCTGTTTCGAGTGCCAAACCTTTCAGGAGAGCATTTTCAAGCTTTTAGCACCATTTTTGAGTGAATTGCCAAAAGTCAGATTTTTGCTGAAATTGTGACCCCGGGGGTTAGGGATTTCTTCAAAAAAATATTTTCTGCCGGTTAAGTTTTTGAGGGCTGATTTCTTGTCCTGTGATAACAAGCCTTCTGTTTCGAGTGCCAAACCTTACAGGAGAGCATTTTAAAGTTGTTGGCACCATTTTTGAGTGAATTGCCAAAAGTCAGATTTTTACTGAAATTGTGACCCCGGGGGTTTGGAATTTTTTCAAAAAAGTCTTTTGCGCCGGTTAGGTTTCTGAGGGCTGATTTCTTGTCCTGTGATAACAAGCCTTCTGTTTCGAGTGCCAAACATTTCAGGAGAACATTTTCAAGCTTTTGGAACCATTTTTGAGTGAATTGCCAAAGTCAGATTTTTGCTGAAATTGTGACCCCGGGGGTTAGGGATTTCTTCAAAAAAATATTTTCTTCCGGTTAAGTTTTTGAGGGCTGATTTCTTGTCCTGTGATAAAATGCCTTCTGTTTCGAGTGCCAAACCTTTCAGGAGAGCATTTTCAAGCTTTTGGCACCATTTTTGAGTGAACTGCCAAAAGTCAGATTTTTGCTGAAATTGTGACCCCGGGGCTTAGGGATTTTTTTTTAAAAAAAAATATTTTCTGCCGGTTAAGTTTTTGAGGGCTGATTTCCTGTCCTGTGATAAAATGCCTTCTGTTTCGAGTGCCAAACCTTTCAGGGCAGCATTTTCAAGCTTTTGGCACCATTTTTGAGTGAATTACCAAAAGTCAGATTTTTGCTGAAATTGTGACCCCGGGGGTTACGGATTTCTTCAAAAAAATATTTTCTGCCGGTTAAGTTTTTGAGGGCTGATTTCTAGTCCTGTGATAAAAAGCCTTCTGTTTCAAGTGCCAAACCTTTCATGAGAGCATTTTCAAGCTTTTGGCACCATTTTTGAGTGAATTGCCAAAAGTCAGATTTTTGCTGAAATTGTGACCCCGGGGGTTAGGGATTTTTTGAAAAGAAATTTCTGCCGGTTAAGTTTTTGAGGGCAGATTTCTTGTCCTGTGATAAAATGCCTTCTGTTTCGAGTGCCAAACCTTTCAGGAGAGCATTTTCAAGCTTTTGGCACCATTTTTGAGTGAATTGCCAAAAGTCAGATTTTTGCTGAAATTGTGACCCCGGGTCTTAGGGATTTTTTCAAAAAAATATTTTCTGCCGGTTAAGTTTTTGAGGGCTGATTTCCTGTCCTGTGATAAAATGCCTTCTGTTTCGAGTGCCAAACCTTTCAGGGCAGCATTTTCAAGCTTTTGGCACCATTTTTGAGTGAATTGCCAAAAGTCAGATTTTTGCTGAAATTGTGACCCCGGGGCTTCTGGATTTCTTCAAAAAAATATTTTCTCCCGGTTAAGTTTTTGAGGGCTGATTTCTTGTCCTGTGATAAAATGCCTTCTGTTTCGAGTGCCAAACCTTTCAGGAGAGCATTTTCAAGCTTTTAGCACCATTTTTGAGTGAATTGCCAAAAGTCAGATTTTTGCTGAAATTGTGACCCCGGGGGTTAGGGATTTCTTCAAAAAAATATTTTCTGCCGGTTAAGTTTTTGAGGGCTGATTTCCTGTCCTGTGATAAAATGCCTTCTGTTTCGAGTGCCAAACCTTTCAGGGCAGCATTTTCAAGCTTTTGGCACCATTTTTGAGTGAATTGCCAAAAGTCAGATTTTTGCTGAAATTGTGACCCCGGGGGTTACGGATTTCTTCAAAAAAATATTTTCTGCCGGTTAAGTTTTTGAGGGCTAATTTCTTGTCCTGTGATAAAAAGCCTTCTGTTTCGAGTGCCAAACCTTTCAGGGGAGCATTTTCAAGCTTTTGGCACCATTTTTGAGTGAATTGCCAAAAGTCAGATTTTTGCTGAAATTGTGACCCCGGGTCTTAGGGATTTCTTCAAAAAAATATTTTCTGCCGGTTAAGTTTTTGAGGGCTGATTTCTTGTCCTGTGATAACAAGCCTTCTGTTTCGAGTGCGAAACCTTTCAGGAGAGCATTTTAAAGTTTTTGGCACCATTTTTGAGTGAATTGCCAAAAGTCAGATTTTTGCTGAAATTGTGACCCCGGGGGTTTGGAATTTTTTCAAAAAAGTCTTTTCCGCCGGTTAGGTTTCTGAGGGCTGATTTCTTGTCCTGTGATAACAAGCCTTCTGTTTCGAGTGCCAAACATTTCATGAGAACATTTTCAAGCTTTTGGAACCATTTTTGAGTGAATTGCCAAAAGTCAGATTTTTGCTGAAATTGTGACCCCGGGGGTTAGGGATTTTTTGAAAAGAAATTTCTGCCGGTTAAGTTTTTGAGGGCAGATTTCTTGTCCTGTGATAAAATGCCTTCTGTTTCGAGTGCCAAACCTTTCAGGAGAGCATTTTCAAGCTTTTGGCACCATTTTTGAGTGAATTGCCAAAAGTCAGATTTTTGCTGAAATTGTGACCCCGGGTCTTAGGGATTTTTTCAAAAAAATATTTTCTGCCGGTTAAGTTTTTGAGGGCTGATTTCCTGTCCTGTGATAAAATGCCTTCTGTTTCGAGTGCCAAACCTTTCAGGGCAGCATTTTAAAGTTTTTGGCACCATTTTTGAGTGAATTGCCAAAAGTCAGATTTTTGCTGAAATTGTGACCCCGGGGGTTTGGAATTTTTTCAAAAAAGTCTTTTCCGCCGGTTAGGTTTCTGAGGGCTGATTTCTTGTCCTGTGATAACAAGCCTTCTGTTTCGAGTGCCAAACATTTCAGGAGAACATTTTCAAGCTTTTGGAACCATTTTTGAGTGAATTGCCAAAGTCAGATTTTTGCTGAAATTGTGAATCCGGGGGTTAGGGATTTCTTCAAAAAAATATTTTCTGCCGGTTAAGTTTTTGAGGGCTGATTTCTTGTCCTGTGATAACAAGCCTTCTGTTTCGAGTGCGAAACCTTTCAGGAGAGCATTTTCAAGCTTTTGGCACCATTTTTGAGTGAATTGCCAAAAGTCAGATTTTTGCTGAAATTGTGACCCCGGGGCTTAGGGATTTTTTTTTTTAAAAAAAATATTTTCTGCCGGTTAAGTTTTTGAGGGCTGATTTCCTGTCCTGTGATAAAATGCCTTCTGTTTCGAGTGCCAAACCTTTCAGGGCAGCATTTTCAAGCTTTTGGCACCATTTTTGAGTGAATTGCCAAAAGTCAGATTTTTGCTGAAATTGTGACCCCGGGGCTTATGGATTTCTTCAAAAAAATATTTTCTGCCGGTTAAGTTTTTGAGGGCTGATTTCTAGTCCTGTGATAAAAAGCCTTCTGTTTCAAGTGCCAAACCTTTCATGAGAGCATTTTCAAGCTTTTGGCACCATTTTTGAGTGAATTTCCAAAAGTCAGATTTTTGCTGAAATTGTGACCCCGGGGGTTACGGATTTCTTGAAAAAAATATTTTCTGCCGGTTAAGTTTTTGAGGGCTAATTTCTTGTCCTGTGATAAAAAGCCTTCTGTTTCGAGTGCCAAACCTTTCAGGGGAGCATTTTCAAGCTTTTGGCACCATTTTTGAGTGAATTGCCAAAAGTCAGATTTTTCCTGAAATTGTGACCCCGGGGCTTATGGATTTCTTCAAAAAAATATTTTCTGCCGGTTAAGTTTTTGAGGGCTGATTTCTTGTCCTGTGATAAAAAGCCTTCTGTTTCGAGTGCCAAACCTTTCAGGAGAGCATTTTAAAGTTTTTGGCACCATTTTTGAGTGAATTGCCAAAAGTCAGATTTTTACTGAAATTGTGACCCCGGGGCTTAGGGATTTTTTTTTTAAAAAAATATATTTTCTGCCGGTTAAGTTTTTGAGGGCTGATTTCCTGTCCTGTGATAAAATGCCTTCTGTTTCGAGTGCCAAACCTTTCAGGGCAGCATTTTAAAGTTTTTGGCACCATTTTTGAGTGAATTGCCAAAAGTCAGATTTTTGCTGAAATTGTGACCCCGGGGGTTTGGAATTTTTTCAAAAAAATATTTTCTGCCGGTTAAGTTTTTGAGGGCTGATTTCTTGTCCTGTGATAACAAGCCTTCTGTTTCGAGTGCGAAACCTTTCAGGAGAGCATTTTCAAGCTTTTGGCACCATTTTTGAGTGAATTGCCAAAAGTCAGATTTTTGCTGAAATTGTGACCCCGGGGCTTAGGGATTTTTTTTTTTAAAAAAATATTTTCTGCCGGTTAAGTTTTTGAGGGCTGATTTCCTGTCCTGTGATAAAATGCCTTCTGTTTCGAGTGCCAAACCTTTCAGGGCAGCATTTTCAAGCTTTTGGCACCATTTTTGAGTGAATTGCCAAAAGTCAGATTTTTGCTGAAATTGTGACCCCGGGGCTTATGGATTTCTTCAAAAAAATATTTTCTGCCGGTTAAGTTTTTGAGGGCTGATTTCTAGTCCTGTGATAAAAAGCCTTCTGTTTCAAGTGCCAAACCTTTCATGAGAGCATTTTCAAGCTTTTGGCACCATTTTTGAGTGAATTGCCAAAAGTCAGATTTTTGCTGAAATTGTGACCCCGGGGGTTACGGATTTCTTGAAAAAAATATTTTCTGCCGGTTAAGTTTTTGAGGGCTGATTTCTTGTCCTGTGATAAAAAGCCTTCTGTTTCGAGTGCCAAACCTTTCAGGAGAGCATTTTAAAGTTTTTGGCACCATTTTTGAGTGAATTGCCAAAAGTCAGATTTTTACTGAAATTGTGACCCCGGGGCTTAGGGATTTTTTTTTTTAAAATATATTTTCTGCCGGTTAAGTTTTTGAGGGCTGATTTCCTGTCCTGTGATAAAATGCCTTCTGTTTCGAGTGCCAAACCTTTCAGGGCAGCATTTTCAAGCTTTTGGCACCATTTTTGAGTGAATTGCCAAAAGTCAGATTTTTTCTGAAATTGTGACCCCGGGGCTTATGGATTTCTTCAAAAAAATATTTTCTGCCGGTTAAGTTTTTGAGGGCTGATTTCTTGTCCTGTGATAAAAAGCCTTCTGTTTCGAGTGCCAACCTTTCATGAGAGCATTTTCAAGTTTTTGGCACCATTTTTGAGTGAATTGCCAAAAGTCAGATTTTTACTGAAATTGTGACCCCGGGGCTTAGGAATTTTTTCAAAAAAGTCTTTTCCGCCGGTTAAGTTTTTGAGGGCTGATTTCTTGTCCTGTGATAAAATGCATTCTGTTTCGAGTGCCAAACCTTTCAGGAGAGCATTTTCAAGCTTTTGGCACCATTTTTGAGTGAATTGCCAAAAGTCAGATTTTTGCTGAAATTGAGACCCCGGGGGTTAGGGATTTCTTCAAAAAAATATTTTCTGCCGGTTAAGTTTTTGAGGGCTGATTTCTTGTCCTGTGATAACAAGCCTTCTGTTTCGAGTGCGAAACCTTTCAGGAGAGCATTTTAAAGTTTTTGGCACCATTTTTGAGTGAATTGCCAAAAGTCAGATTTTTGCTGAAATTGTGACCCCGGGGGTTTGGAATTTTTTCAAAAAAGTCTTTTCCGCCGGTTAGGTTTCTGAGGGCTGATTTCTTGTCCTGTGATAACAAGCCTTCTGTTTCGAGTGCCAAACATTTCAGGAGAACATTTTCAAGCTTTTGGAACCATTTTTGAGTGAATTGCCAAAGTCAGATTTTTGCTGAAATTGTGACCCCGGGGGTTAGGGATTTCTTCAAAAAAATATTTTCTGCCGGTTAAGTTTTTGAGGGCTGATTTCTTGTCCTGTGATAACAAGCCTTCTGTTTCGAGTGCGAAACCTTTCAGGAGAGCATTTTCAAGCTTTTGGCACCATTTTTGAGTGAATTGCCAAAAGTCAGATTTTTGCTGAAATTGTGACCCCGGGGCTTAGGGATTTTTTTTTTAAAAAAAATATTTTCTGCCGGTTAAGTTTTTGAGGGCTGATTTCCTGTCCTGTGATAAAATGCCTTCTGTTTCGAGTGCCAAACCTTTCAGGGCAGCATTTTCAAGCTTTTGGCACCATTTTTGAGTGAATTGCCAAAAGTCAGATTTTTGCTGAAATTGTGACCCCGGGGCTTATGGATTTCTTCAAAAAAATATTTTCTGCCGGTTAAGTTTTTGAGGGCTGATTTCTAGTCCTGTGATAAAAAGCCTTCTGTTTCAAGTGCCAAACCTTTCATGAGAGCATTTTCAAGCTTTTGGCACCATTTTTGAGTGAATTGCCAAAAGTCAGATTTTTGCTGAAATTGTGACCCCGGGGGTTACGGATTTCTTGAAAAAAATATTTTCTGCCGGTTAAGTTTTTGACGGCTAATTTCTTGTCCTGTGATAAAAAGCCTTCTGTTTCGAGTGCCAAACCTTTCAGGGGAGCATTTTCAAGCTTTTGGCACCATTTTTGAGTGAATTGCCAAAAGTCAGATTTTTGCTGAAATTGTGACCCCGGGGGTTACGGATTTCTTGAAAAAAATATTTTCTGCCGGTTAAGTTTTTGAGGGCTAATTTCTTGTCCTGTGATAAAAAGCCTTCTGTTTCGAGAACCAAACCTTTCAGGGGAGCATTTTCAAGCTTCTGGCACCATTTTTGAGTGAATTGCCAAAAGTCAGATTTTTGCTGAAATTGTGACCCCGGGGCTTAGGGATTTCTTCAAAAAAATATTTTCTGCCGGTTAAGTTTTTGAGGGCTGATTTCTTGTCCTGTGATAAAAAGCCTTCTGTTTCGAGTGCCAAACCTTTCAAGGGGAGCATTTTCAAGCTTTTGGCACCATTTTTGAGTGAATTGCCAAAAGTCAGATTTTTACTGAAATTGTGACCCCGGGGGTTTGGAATTTTTTCAAAAAAGTCTTTTCCGCCGGTTAGGTTTTTGAGGGCTGATTTCCTGTCCTGTGATAACAAGCCTTCTGTTTCGAGTGCCAAACATTTCAGGAGAACATTTTCAAGCTTTTGGAACCATTTTTGAGTGAATTGCCAAAAGTCAGATTTTTGCTGAAATTGTGACCCCGGGGGTTAGGGATTTCTTCAAAAAAATATTTTCTGCCGGTTAAGTTTTTGAGGGCTGATTTCTTGTCCTGTGATAAAATGCCTTATGTTTCGAGTGCCAACGCTTTCAGGAGAGCATTTTCAAGCTTTTGGCATCATTTTGGAGTGAATTGCCAAAAGCCAGATTTTTGCTGAAATTGTGACCCCGGGGCTTAGGAATTTTTTCAAAAAAGTCTTTTCCGCCGGTTAAGTTTTTGAGGGCTGATTTCTTGTCCTGTGATAAAATGCCTTCTGTTTCGAGTGCCAAACCTTTCAGGAGAGTATTTTCAAGCTTTTGGCACCATTTTTGAGTGAATTGCCAAAAGTCAGATTTTTGCTGAAATTGAGACCCCGGGGGTTAGGGATTTCTTCAAAAAAATATTTTCTTCCGGTTAAGTTTTTGAGGGCTGATTTCTTGTCCTGTGATAAAATGCCTTCTGTTTCGAGTGCCAAACCTTTCAGGAGAGCATTTTCAAGCTTTTGGCACCATTTTTGAGTGAATTGCCAAAAGTCAGATTTTTGCTGAAATTGTGACCCCGGGGCTTAGGGATTTTTTTAAAAAAAAAATATTTTCTGCCGGTTAAGTTTTTGAGGGCTGATTTCCTGTCCTGTGATAAAATGCCTTCTGTTTCGAGTGCCAAACCTTTCAGGGCAGCATTTTCAAGCTTTTGGCACCATTTTTGAGTGAATTGCCAAAAGTCAGATTTTTGCTGAAATTGTGACCCCGGGACTTATGGATTTCTTCAAAAAAATATTTTCTGCCGGTTAAGTTTTTGAGGGCTGATTTCTAGTCCTGTGATAAAAAGCCTTCTGTTTCAAGTGCCAAACCTTTCATGAGAGAATTTTCAAGCTTTTGGCACCATTTTTGAGTGAATTGCCAAAAGTCAGATTTTTGCTGAAATTGTGACCCCGGGGGTTACGGATTTCTTGAAAAAAATATTTTCTGCCGGTTAAGTTTTTGAGGGCTAATTTCTTGTCCTGTGATAAAAAGCCTTCTGTTTCGAGTGCCAAACCTTTCAGGGGAGCATTTTCAAGCTTTTGGCACCATTTTTGAGTGAATTGCCAAAAGTCAGAT
This sequence comes from Podarcis vaucheri, assembly GCF_965113315.1. Classification (NCBI taxonomy): domain Eukaryota; kingdom Metazoa; phylum Chordata; class Lepidosauria; order Squamata; family Lacertidae; genus Podarcis; species Podarcis vaucheri. The sequence continues at coordinate 8,083 of NW_028118645.1, read as the reverse complement.
TTTTGCTGAAATTGTGACCCCGGGGCTTAGGGATTTCTTCAAAAAAATATTTTCTGCCGGTTAAGTTTTTGAGGGCTGATTTCTTGTCCTGTGATAAAAAGCCTTCTGTTTCGAGTGCCAAACCTTTCAGGGGAGCATTTTCAAGCTTTTGGCACCATTTTTGAGTGAATTGCCAAAAGTCAGATTTTTACTGAAATTGTGACCCCGGGGGTTTGGAATTTATTCAAAAAAGTCTTTTCCGCCGGTTAGGTTTTTGAGGGCTGATTTCCTGTCCTGTGATAACAAGCCTTCTGTTTCGAGTGCCAAACATTTCAGGAGAACATTTTCAAGCTTTTGGAACCATTTTTGAGTGAATTGCCAAAAGTCAGATTTTTGCTGAAATTGTGACCCCGGGGGTTAGGGATTTCTTCAAAAAAATATTTTCTGCCGGTTAAGTTTTTGAGGGCTGATTTCTTGTCCTGTGATAAAATGCCTTATGTTTCGAGTGCCAACGCTTTCAGGAGAGCATTTTCAAGCTTTTGGCATCATTTTGGAGTGAATTGCCAAAAGCCAGATTTTTGCTGAAATTGTGACCCCGGGGCTTAGGAATTTTTTCAAAAAAGTCTTTTCCGCCAGTTAAGTTTTTGAGGGCTGATTTCCTGTCCTGTGATAAAATGCCTTCTGTTTCGAGTGCCAAACCTTTCATGAGAGCATTTTCAAGCTTTTGGCACCATTTTTGAGTGAATTGCCAAAAGTCAGATTTTTGCTGAAATTGTGACCCCGGGGCTTAGGGATTTCTTCAAAAAAATATTTTCTGCCGGTTAAGTTTTTGAGGGCTGATTTCTTGTCCTGTGATAAAAAGCCTTCTGTTTCGAGTGCCAAACCTTTCAGGGGAGCATTTTCAAGCTTTTGGCACCATTTTTGAGTGAATTGCCAAAAGTCAGATTTTTGCTGAAATTGTGACCCCAGGGCTTATGGATTTCTTCAAAAAAATATTTTCTGCCGGTTAAGTTTTTGAGGGCTTATTTCTTGTCCTGTGATAAAAAGCCTTCTGTTTCGAGTGCCAAACCTTTCAGGAGAGCATTTTCAAGCTTTTGGCACCATTTTTGAGTGAATTGCCAAAAGTCAGATTTTTGCTGAAATTGTGACCCCGGGGGTTTGGAATTTTTTCAAAAAAGTCTTTTCCGCCGGTTAGGTTTCTGAGGGCTGATTTCTTGTCCTGTGATAACAAGCCTTCTGTTTCGAGTGCCAAACATTTCAGGACAGCATTTTCAAGCTTTTGGCACCATTTTTGAGTCAATTGCCAAAAGTCAGATTTTTGCTGAAATTGTGACCCCGGGGGTTAGGGATTTCTTCAAAAAAATATTTTCTGCCAGTTAAGTTTTTGAGGGCTGATTTCTTGTCCTGTGATAAAATGCCTTCTGTTTCGAGTGCCAAACCTTTCAGGAGAGCATTTTCAAGCTTTTGGCACCATTTTTGAGTGAATTGCCAAAAGTCAGATTTTTGCTGAAATTGTGACCCCGGGGGTTATGGATTTTTTCAAAAAAATATTTTCTGCCGGTTAAGTTTTTGAGGGCTGATTTCTTGTCCTCTGATAAAAAGCCTTCTGTTTCGAGTGCCAAACCTTTCAGGGGAGCATTTTCAAGCTTTTGGCACCATTTTTGAGTGAATTGCCAAAAGTCAGATTTTTGCTGAAATTGTGACCCCGGGGGTTACGGATTTCTTGAAAAAAATATTTTCTGCCGGTTAAGTTTTTGAGGGCTAATTTCTTGTCCTGTGATAAAAAGCCTTCTGTTTCGAGTGCCAAACCTTTCAGGGGAGCATTTTCAAGCTTTTGGCACCATTTTTGAGTGAATTGCCAAAAGTCAGATTTTTGCTGAAATTGTGACCCCGGGGCTTAGGGATTTCTTCAAAAAAATATTTTCTGCCGGTTAAGTTTTTGAGGGCTGATTTCTTGTCCTGTGATAAAAAGCCTTCTGTTTCGAGTGCCAAACCTTTCAGGGGAGCATTTTCAAGCTTTTGGCACCATTTTTGAGTGAATTGCCAAAAGTCAGATTTTTACTGAAATTGTGACCCCGGGGGTTTGGAATTTTTTCAAAAAAGTCTTTTCCGCCGGTTAGGTTTTTGAGGGCTGATTTCCTGTCCTGTGATAACAAGCCTTCTGTTTCGAGTGCCAAACATTTCAGGAGAACATTTTCAAGCTTTTGGAACCATTTTTGAGTGAATTGCCAAAAGTCAGATTTTTGCTGAAATTGTGACCCCGGGGGTTAGGGATTTCTTCAAAAAAATATTTTCTGCCGGTTAAGTTTTTGAGGGCTGATTTCTTGTCCTGTGATAAAATGCCTTATGTTTCGAGTGCCAACGCTTTCAGGAGAGCATTTTCAAGCTTTTGGCATCATTTTGGAGTGAATTGCCAAAAGCCAGATTTTTGCTGAAATTGTGACCCCGGGGCTTAGGAATTTTTTCAAAAAAGTCTTTTCCGCCAGTTAAGTTTTTGAGGGCTGATTTCTTGTCCTGTGATAAAATGCCTTCTGTTTCGAGTGCCAAACCTTTCAGGAGAGCATTTTCAAGCTTTTGGCACCATTTTTTGAGTGAATTGCCAAAAGTCAGATTTTTGCTGAAATTGTGACCCCGGGGGTTATGGATTTTTTCAAAAAAATATTTTCTGCCGGTTAAGTTTTTGAGGGCTGATTTCTTGTCCTGTGATAAAAAGCCTTCTGTTTCGAGTGCCAAACCTTTCAGGGGAGCATTTTCAAGCTTTTGGCACCATTTTTGAGTGAATTGCCAAAAGCCAGATTTTTGCTGAAATTGTGACCCCGGGGCTTAGGAAGTTTTTCAAAAAAGTCTTTTCTGCCGGTTAGGTTTTTGAGGGCTGATTTCCTGTCCTGTGATAAAATGCCTTCTGTTTCGAGTGCCAAACCTTTCATGAGAGCATTTTCAAGCTTTTGGCACCATTTTTGAGTGAATTGCCAAAAGTCAGATTTTTGCTGAAATTGTGACCCCGGGGCTTAGGGATTTCTTCAAAAAAATATTTTCTGCCGGTTAAGTTTTTGAGGGCTGATTTCTTGTCCTGTGATAAAAAGCCTTCTGTTTCGAGTGCCAAACCTTTCAGGGGAGCATTTTCAAGCTTTTGGCACCATTTTTGAGTGAATTGCCAAAAGTCAGATTTTTGCTGAAATTGTGACCCCAGGGCTTATGGATTTCTTCAAAAAAATATTTTCTGCCGGTTAAGTTTTTGAGGGCTGATTTCTTGTCCTGTGATAAAAAGCCTTCTGTTTCGAGTGCCAAACCTTTCAGGAGAGCATTTTCAAGCTTTTGGCACCATTTTTGAGTGAATTGCCAAAAGTCAGATTTTTGCTGAAATTGTGACCCCGGGGGTTTGGAATTTTTTCAAAAAAGTCTTTTCCGCCGGTTAGGTTTCTGAGGGCTGATTTCTTGTCCTGTGATAACAAGCCTTCTGTTTCGAGTGCCAAACATTTCAGGACAGCATTTTCAAGCTTTTGGCACCATTTTTGAGTCAATTGCCAAAAGTCAGATTTTTGCTGAAATTGTGACCCCGGGGGTTAGGGATTTCTTCAAAAAAATATTTTCTGCCAGTTAAGTTTTTGAGGGCTGATTTCTTGTCCTGTGATAAAATGCCTTCTGTTTCGAGTGCCAAACCTTTCAGGAGAGCATTTTCAAGCTTTTGGCACCATTTTTGAGTGAATTGCCAAAAGTCAGATTTTTGCTGAAATTGTGACCCCGGGGGTTATGGATTTTTTCAAAAAAATATTTTCTGCCGGTTAAGTTTTTGAGGGCTGATTTCTTGTCCTGTGATAAAAAGCCTTCTGTTTCGAGTGCCAAACCTTTCAGGGGAGCATTTTCAAGCTTTTGGCACCATTTTTGAGTGAATTGCCAAAAGCCAGATTTTTGCTGAAATTGTGACCCCGGGGCTTAGGAAGTTTTTCAAAAAAGTCTTTTCTGCCGGTTAGGTTTTTGAGGGCTGATTTCTTGTCCTGTGATAACAAGCCTTCTGTTGCGAGTGCCAAACATTTCAGGAGAACATTTTCAAGCTTTTGGAACCATTTTTGAGTGAATTGCCAAAAGTCAGATTTTTGCTGAAATTGTGACCCCGGGGGTTAGGGATTTCTTCAAAAAAATATTTTCTGCCGGTTAAGTTTTTGAGGGCTGATTTCTTGTCCTGTGATAAAATGCCTTATGTTTCGAGTGCCAACGCTTTCAGGAGAGCATTTTCAAGCTTTTGGCATCATTTTGGAGTGAATTGCCAAAAGCCAGATTTTTGCTGAAATTGTGACCCCGGGGCTTAGGAATTTTTTCAAAAAAGTCTTTTCCGCCAGTTAAGTTTTTGAGGGCTGATTTCTTGTCCTGTGATAAAATGCCTTCTGTTTCGAGTGCCAAACCTTTCAGGAGAGCATTTTCAAGCTTTTGGCACCATTTTTGAGTGAATTGCCAAAAGTCAGATTTTTGCTGAAATTGTGACCCCGGGGGTTATGGATTTTTTCAAAAAAATATTTTCTGCCGGTTAAGTTTTTGAGGGCTGATTTCTTGTCCTGTGATAAAAAGCCTTCTTTTTCGAGTGCCAAACCTTTCAGGGGAGCATTTTCAAGCTTTTGGCACCATTTTTGAGTGAATTGCCAAAAGCCAGATTTTGGCTGAAATTGTGACCCCGGGGCTTAGGAATTTTTTCAAAAAAATATTTTCTGCCGGTTAAGTTTTTGGGGGCTGATTTCTTGTCCTGTGATAAAAAGCCTTCTGTTTCGAGTGCCAAACCTTTCAGGGGAGCATTTTCAAGCTTTTGGCACCATTTTTGAGTGAATTGCCAAAAGCCAGATTTTTGCTGAAATTGTGACCCCGGGGTTTAGGAATTTTTTCAAAAAAGTCTTTTCCGCCGGTTAGGTTTCTGAGGGCTGATTTCTTGTCCTGTGATAACAAGCCTTCTGTTTCGAGTGCCAAACATTTCAGGAGAACATTTTCAAGCTTTTGGCACCATTTTTGAGTGAATTGCCAAAAGCCAGATTTTTGCTGAAATTGTGACCCCGGGGTTTAGGAATTTTTTCAAAAAAGTCTTTTCCGCCGGTTAGGTTTCTGAGGGCTGATTTCTTGTCCTGTGATAAAATGCCTTCTGTTTCGAGTGCCAAACCTTTCAGGGGAGCATTTTCAAGCTTTTGGCACAATTTTTGAGTGAATTGCCAAAAGTCAGATTTTTGCTGAAATTGTGACCCTGGGGGTTAGGGATTTCTTCAAAAATATATTTTCTGCCGGTTAAGTTTTTGAGGGCTGATTTCTTGTCCTGTGATAAAAAGCCTTCTGTTTCGAGTGCCAAACCTTTCAGGAGAGCATTTTCAAGCTTTTGGCACCATTTTTGAGTGAATTGCCAAAAGTCAGATTTTTGCTGAAATTGTGACCCCGGGGGTTAGGGATTTCTTCAAAAAAATATTTTCTGCCGGTTAAGTTTTTGAGGGCTGATTTCTTGTCGTGTGATAAAATGCCTTATGTTTCGAGTGCCAAACCTTTCAGGAGAGCATTTTCAAGCTTTTGGCACCATTTTTGAGTGAATTGCCAAAAGTCAGATTTTTGCTGAAATTGTGACCCCGGGGGTTAGGGATTTTTTCAAAAAAATATTTTCTGCCGGTTAAGTTTTTGAGGGCTGATTTCTTGTCCTTTGATAAAAAGCCTTCTGTTTGGAGTGCCAAACCTTTCAGGGGAGCATTTTCAAGCTTTTGGCACCATTTTTGAGTGAATTGCCAAAAGCCAGATTTTGGCTGAAATTGTGACCCCGGATTTTTTTCAAAAAAATATTTTCTGCCGGTTAAGTTTTTGAGGGCTGATTTCTTGTCCTGTGATAAAATGCCTTCTGTTTCGAGTGCCAAAGCTTTCAGGAGAGCATTTTCAAGCTTTTGGCACCATTTTTGAGTGAATTGCCAAAAGTCAGATTTTTGCTGAAATTGTGACCCCGGGGCTTAGGAATTTCTTCAAAAAAATATTTTCTGCCGGTTAAGTTTTTGAGGGCTGATTTCTTGTCCTGTGATAACAAGCCTTCTGTTTCGAGTGCCAAACCTTTCAGGAGAGCATTTTCAAGCTTTTGGCATCATTTTTGAGTGAATTGCCAAAAGCCAGATTTTGGCTGAAATTGTGACCCCGGGGCTTAGGAATTTTTTCAAAAAAGTCTTTTCTGCCGGTTAGGTTTTTGAGGGCTGATTTCTTGTCCTGTGATAACAAGCCTTCTGTTTCGAGTGCCAAACATTTCAGGAGAACATTTTCAAGCTTTTGGCACCATTTTTGAGTGAATTGCCAAAAGCCAGATTTTTGCTGAAATTGTGACCCCGGGGCTTAGGAATTTTTTCAAAAAAGTCTTTTCTGCCGGTTAAGTTTTTGAGGGCTGATTTCTTGTCCTGTGATAAAATGCCTTCTGTTTCGAGTGCCAAACCTTTCAGGGGAGCATTTTCAAGCTTTTGGCACCATTTTTGAGTGAATTGCCAAAAGTCAGATTTTTGCTGAAATTGTGACCCCGGGGGTTAGGGATTTCTTCAAAAAAATATTTTCTGCCGGTTAAGTTTTTGAGGGCTGATTTCTTGTCCTGTGATAAAATGCCTTCTGTTTCGAGTGCCAAAGCTTTCAGGAGAGCATTTTCAAGCTTTTGGCACCATTTTTGAGTGAATTGCCAAAAGTCAGATTTTTTCTGAAATTGTGACCCCGGGGGTTAGGGATTTCTTCAAAAAAATATTTTCTGCCGGTTAAGTTTTTGAGGGCTGATTTCTTGTCCTGTGATAACAAGCCTTCTGTTTCGAGTGCCAAACCTTTCAGGAGAGCATTTTAAAGTTTTTGGCACCATTTTTGAGTGAATTGCCAAAAGTCAGATTTTTGCTGAAATTGTGACCCCGGGGGTTAGGGATTTTTTCAAAAAAATATTTTCTGCCAGTTAAGTTTTTGAGGGCTGATTTCTTGTCCTGTGATAAAAAGCCTTTTGTTTCGAGTGCCAAACCTTTCAGGGGAGCATTTTCAAGCTTTTGGCACCATTTTTGAGTGAATTGCCAAAAGTCAGATTTTTTCTGAAATTGTGACCCCGGGGGTTAGGGATTTCTTCAAAAAAATATTTTCTGCCGGTTAAGTTTTTGAGGGCTGATTTCTTGTCCTGTGATAAAATGCCTTCTGTTTCGAGTGCCAAAGCTTTCAGGAGAGCATTTTCAAGCTTTTGGCACCATTTTTGAGTGAATTGCCAAAAGTCAGATTTTTTCTGAAATTGTGACCCCGGGGGTTAGGGATTTCTTCAAAAAAATATTTTCTGCCGGTTAAGTTTTTGAGGGCTGATTTCTTGTCCTTTGATAACAAGCCTTCTGTTTCGAGTGCCAAACCTTTCAGGAGAGCATTTTAAAGTTTTTGGCACCATTTTTGAGTGAATTGCCAAAAGTCAGATTTTTGCTGAAATTGTGACCCCGGGGGTTAGGGATTTTTTCAAAAAAATATTTTCTGCCGGTTAAGTTTTTGAGGGCTGATTTCTTGTCCTGTGATAAAAAGCCTTCTGTTTCGAGTGCCAAACCTTTCAGGGGAGCATTTTCAAGCTTTTGGCACCATTTTTGAGTGAATTGCCAAAAGCCAGATTTTTGCTGAAATTGTGACCCCGGGGCTTAGGAATTTTTTCAAAAAAGTCTTTTCTGCCGGTTAAGTTTTTGAGGGCTGATTTCTTGTCCTGTGATAAAAAGCCTTCTGTTTCGAGTGCCAAACCTTTCAGGGGAGCATTTTCAAGCTTTTGGCACCATTTTTGAGTGAATTGCCAAAAGCCAGATTTTTGCTGAAATTGTGACCCCGGGGCTTAGGAATTTTTTCAAAAAAGTCTTTTCCGCCGGTTAGGTTTTTGAGGGCTGATTTCTTGTCCTGTGATAACAAGCCTTCTGTTTCGAGTGCCAAACATTTCAGGAGAACATTTTCAAGCTTTTGGCACCATTTTTGAGTGAATTGCCAAAAGCCAGATTTTTGCTGAAATTGTGACCCCGGGGCTTAGGAATTTTTTCAAAAAAGTCTTTTCTGCCGGTTAAGTTTTTGAGGGCTGATTTCTTGTCCTGTGATAAAATGCCTTCTGTTTCGAGTGCCAAACCTTTCAGGGGAG